>NW_015386174.1:217382-221505 GCF_001527695.2 Protobothrops mucrosquamatus | reverse complement strand
GGAGGAAGAGGGGAAAGAGGGAAGGGGAGGGAGCTTACACGACAAGGGAAGGAATCCTCCAGAGACGTCAATAGTGACCCCTCCTTCTTTCCTCACCTGTGTCTTCTGCCTCTGAAGAATAGTCTTCATCGCTGTCCTCCTCCTCGTCTTCATACTCTTCCTCGGAAGGGTTGAATGTCTCGTCCTCTATTTCGGACTCCGATTCCCCAGCTTCAGCATCGCTTCCCTGAAGGAAAGGGGACACGAATGGCATCTCTGAAGGAAGCCAAGATATTCAGGTTGGACTCCTTTATGAGTTTTTATGGCAGTGATTGCTCCCCTGTCTGGGCTCAAAAACCAACACTATATAACAGGGGGGGTCAAACTCAATTTCACTGAGGGCCGCATCAGCATTGCGGTTGCCCTCGGGGTGTGTGTGGTCAGGGTGGGTGTGGCCTACTGGGTGGGCGTGGATGGAGTGGGTGTGGCCTACGGGGTGGCCGTGGCCAGCTCTCCATCGTTCGCGTCAAGGGTGCCTGTGGGGGCCTGGGCAGGAGTGGGACAGATCTGAGGGTCTCTGGCAGAAGGGGGTGGCACCGGGGCAAGCGCCAAGGCATGGTGCATTTCTTCATTCCTCACAAAGGGTGACACCTCCCCAGCATGCACCCAGGGGGCGGGGCCGACACGGCAGGGCCTGGTTCCTTGCTGTTTCCAGACGGCCTTGTGGAGCTAAGACTGAATGCGTTTCAGCATAGATGGCCACCACAAAATTGTACATTGGCTCCCGGCCGGCCTGGGCCAGGGCCAAGGCAGCGGGGGCCGTTCCCTCACTGTTTCCAGGATGGCTTCGCGGGCCACATGAAACTACTTTGCGGGCCCCATCCGGCCCCCGGGCCTTGTGTTTGGGTGTATAAAAATATACATTACATTATAGAACTCCAAACCACACACATCAGAACATCCAACTCAACCCGACCCACAATTTTCTCCATCCTCTAATAATCCTTTCAATCCCTGGTACTGACACCCCCCTAACCTCCAAACAATGTGAGTGTGCTGGTGTGTGTGTGTGTTTGGGTTCCACACCTCCCTTCTACCCAGGTTGATTCATCCAGCATACCTCTCCCTCTGGCTCAAGGAACGACCAGCCACCTTGCTCAAAAAATCCTTCTGGGTCATCCACAATTGTTTTCATGATTTTGGTCCAGTTGAGGGATTGTACCCCTTCGGTGTATTTAATGTCGCAAGAGCTGATGCAAATGAAAAAGGAAGGAGGATGAACATATAGCCTTCATCACAGTGTGAAGGGCCACACCCACTTCTCAAAATCAGCTCTCTTCACAAAGCCAGGCGCCAATGTCTTTCATTTCGGTGGTAAATATAAACTAATAAGGGTGGAGGTAAACTACCCCCCCCTGGATTTTTCACTGGCACTGGAGAAACACAATCGGTAGCCTTACAGTAGAAACACTGCCTTTGAGAAGAAGTCTTGAATGAGGTTTTTTTTGTTTTTTTAATGTTGTGTAAAATGTCCCTTTTGTCACAAATTCTAATGAACCACACCTATCAGTGTCATAGAATCATTTATTTGATTCATATGCCACCCGTCTTGTCTAGAGACGACTCTGGGCAGCTTACAAACATTAAAACCAGTAAACATTAAAATGATATAACAATAATGGTGTGGCTGCCCAGAGTGCTAAGATGGGCAGCCAATACATTTAATAAATAAATAGAGTGAGAGGGGGGCAAGTCAGGTCAGGGGGAGGGAGGAAGGCGGAGAGGGGAAGGAAGGAAGGAAAAGAAAGAGAGGGAGGGAGGGAGGGAGGAAGGAAGATGGAGAGGAAGGAAGGAAGGCAAAGAGAAAGAGAGAGAGAGAGAGAGAGAGAGAGAGAGAAAGAAAGAAAGAAAGAAAGAAAGAAAGAAAGAAAGAAAGAAAGAAAGAAAGAAAGAATTTACAATTGAAAGATGGTGGGAAAAAAGCATAAAAGTACATGGGGCGAGATGGAGGGGATCTTCATTTAATTGGACAGCCACGTCAGCGTGGTTAACCCCCATTGGCGCCCCTAGCCAGCTGGCAGAACTAGGTTTTCAGCCTTTATGGAAGGTTAGGAGAGTGCGTGCAGATCTCATCTTGGGGGGGGGGGGGATGATGTTCCAAAGGGCAGGAACTATGGCAGAAAAGGCTCCTCCTGGAGCCTGTCAGCCGAAATTCCTGGACTGACAGGGTCTGCAGTATGCCCTTTCTGACAGCCAGTTCCATCGAAGTGAGATGGTTCCTCAGGCAGTCTAGACCAGTGATGGCGAACCTTTTAGAGACCGAGTGCCCAAACTGCAACCCAAAACCCACTTATTTATCGCCGGGTGCCAGGTAGGCATGGCCCACTGGGTGGGCGTGGCTGGGGTGGTCATGGCAGACTGGGTGGGTGTGGCCAAGGCGGGCGCGGTCATCTCAGTGTTGCTCATGGGGAGGGATGCCTGTGGGGGCCGGGCGGGTTGGGGGAGATCCAAGGGGTCTCTGGCAGGTGAGATGGTGGGCAGGAGACTCATCCTGTGGGGCGAGGCGAGGCAAGGTGAGGCAAGGGCTGGGATGGATGCTGTCTGACACCATCGGCCCCCGCACACAGAGGCCAGTGAGCGCATGGGGGCCGACGGTATCCGTCAGCAGCCACAGCCTGCCGGCCCCTCGACCGGCACACTCTGGGGCTCCGCAGCTTTCCGCCAGCGGTTCAGAGAAGCTGCCTCTGAACTGGATGGCCGGCTGACGGCTGAGGAGGCGATACAGTGGGTCGTGCCCGGGAAAAGGAGAGCATGCGAGGCCAGGAGGGATGGGATGGGGGGGGAGGGAAACCAATCATGCTGGGATGCATCTGGCCATGTGGGACCTCGGTGAGTTAGCGGGTGGCTGGTTGAAGAGGGACAGTTGCCATCTCCGGGGCATGGGGCACATGCCCACAGAGAGGGCTCTGAGTGCCGCCTCTGGCACGCGTGCCATACGTTCGCCACCATTGCTCTAGTCCAGGGCTTTTCAACCTTTTCACCCGTTGTACCACTTTTAGGATATGGCAACATCCGAGTACCACCAGTAGCCTAGCAAGGTGTCAAAAACTTGACCAAAAAAAAAAAAAAAAGGGAAAAAGTGATGAAGTACAGGTAGTCCTCGACTTACAACAGTTCACTTAGTGAACTGTTCAAAGTTATAATGGCACTGAAAAAGTTCCCCCAAGGCACAGCCGAGCAAGACACCTGCCTGCCCGCCTGGTGGCGCTCTTCCTCCTGTCCGAGGTTTTCATTGTTGTGAGCATTTCTGTTGAGGATTGGCAGCGGGGGTGGGGTGGTGGGGTGTTTGATTTTTTATTCCCCTCCCCCGTCTGCTGGGTGGTTGCAGCAGGTTTTGGTCACTTCACATGACCCTGGGACACTGTGACCGTCATAAATATGAATCAGTTGCCAAGCATCTGAATGTAAATCACAAGACCCTGGAGAGGCTGCAACATTCCAGCTGATCGACGCTTCTTCTGGGCTCAGCAGAAGCGCCAGGATCAGTGCTGCTTTCCAGCTGATTGGTGCTTCTTCAGGGCTCAGCAGAAGCACCAGGATCAGCGCTGAGCTCCAGCTGGATCCTGGCGCTGATCCTGGCGCTTCCGCTGAGCCCTGACAGCCCTGCAGCTCCAGCCGTCTCTCGCTCAGGCTTGTGCGGTGCTGCCACCGGTTCAGCTCATTCCCCTCCCCCGCTACCCCTTTTCTAGGATGTTCACGTACCACCTGCCAGGTGCCAATGTACCACAGGTGGTACCCGTACCACTGGTTGAAAAGCCCTGCTCTAGACCTATGCCAGGAAGGGCTTTAAAAGGGACAACTTTTATAGGGCTGGAAGGGACCTTGGATGTCTCTTAAGACCTCAACAATTCCCCACGGCGGGAAATTGCACCAATGCCAGGGATCAGCCACCGGTGTCCATACTCACTTGAGCCACTCCTTGATGGGGTCGAGCGAGGCCACGGGAATGGCGTTAATCATGGTGACCTTCTTGCTGTAATCCTTGTAAACAATGACCATGTCGAAGTTCTTCAGGTGGAACTGCACCCGCTCAAAATGAATCAGCTCCACCTCGTCCAGCGTTACCACAAATGGAGGCTGCAGG
>NW_015386174.1:183269-216814 GCF_001527695.2 Protobothrops mucrosquamatus | reverse complement strand
AGCCACCGGTGTCCATACTCACTTGAGCCACTCCTTGATGGGGTCGAGCGAGGCCACGGGAATGGCGTTAATCATGGTGACCTTCTTGCTGTAATCCTTGTAAACAATGACCATGTCGAAGTTCTTCAGGTGGAACTGCACCCGCTCAAAATGAATCAGCTCCACCTCGTCCAGCGTTACCACAAATGGAGGCTGCAGGGACAGAGGGAGGGAAACTAGATCGGCCTTCCAGATCTTGGAGCGCAGGGGAGCAAACTCCCAGAATTCCCTGGCGGGACGAGGCTGCTAGCTGAGGAATTCTGGGAGTTGAAGTCCACAAGTCCTTAAATTGCCAAGTTTGGAGACTGCAAATAGTCACCGACTTTTCTTCTCAAAGCTTGACCGTGCTACCGTTGCACTGTGCTCGTCTCGGAAGCACCAAGGCGCTTCCGGGTTGAAAGAATTAGCAGGGATATCACCGTTGCCTGGGGACACCCAGTTTGGGACACTTTTCATGTTCCGGGCACGAGCTGGAGCAAAGGACGGGAGCTCAACTCTGCCCCATGACAGCACTTGGATCTCAAACATGGGCTTGCCAACCTCCACCCCAGCGACCTAACCACGCTAGCCACCATGATGTCAAGACTGCTAACATCGGATGTTCTTGCTTGACATATATGAAGAAGCAAGCATGTTTTTTTTAACCTGTATATCACTTCTAAAGTCAGACAATGTTAGAATAGCGGGTGGGAAAGTATGTACTTGGGGGATAGTTAGCCACAACAACATTTCAGTACAGTATTGCAAGGTCAGTTGTAACTAGAGGAGTTACGGGAGGGAAAGTTCACACACTTCAAACTAATTGGAGAACGTGATTGATGACTGTAAAATGAAGGAGTGAGTTATGCTTTGTTACAGGTGATTGGGGAAGGGAGGATTCAGTTTTTGGCTTCATTATGTACGTGCGGAAGCTATGTAGCAATAAAAGGATTCTTTAAGGAAAACAAAGCCTCAAAGTTCTTTGAAAAGCTTCTTCATCGGAACCATGACACATACTCCTACCATGCTACCACAACCGTAGCACATTGAAGACAGCAGTCAGTAAATATCACTTAATGGGAATGCAGATTAAGAGGAAGTAAACAGTATTCGAACCCCATGAGGATTTGAGAAGGCCTACATCAGAGGTCTTCAAACTTGGCCCTTTTATGACTGGTGGACTTCAACTCCCAGAATTCCTCAGCCAGGCACGCTGGGAGTTGAAGTCCACCAGTCATAAAAGGGCCAAATTTGAAGACCCCTGGCCTACATAGTAGGAGCCCTGTCCTCTTTGTGGGTGTCTAGGGCAACTCACGCCAGTTTGTCAGAACTGTAGCTTTCTAAGCTCCGAGGGCCAGATCCAAACAAAAACGGGACCATCCCTTTCCTAATTTTATATCCCGCCCCCCCTAGCAAAGGCACACTCACCCATTCGGTACAATTCACCAGGGCGCTGCTGGTTGGCTGGAGCAGGCAAGTGCTTCGGTAGGGGGCGCCGTTGAACCTTTCGCATGAGATGAGGAAGGCAAAGAGCAGACAATGATAATCCCGTTATAGGAAAGATAATCACACAATCTCAAGAGAAATCAGAGACCGGCCGTCTTCATAGGTACCAGCAGGACTTTGACAAAGGCAGAAAGGTGTGTCAGAGTGCACAAAGAATGTCCTCAACACCTTGTGGCAACTCCCTAAAACGGTTGTACACGCCTGGGGAAAGATGTGGCTGCCTTAAGACGTCTTGGCTAGTTGCCATGTTTGTGTTGAAAGGCAGCTTCTTGTTTCTGAATCTAGGGAAATTCTTCAGCCACAAGGCTTCTGTCCTAGCCCAATGACATCTTACTGGACCCTTGAGAAGAACGGAGTGGAACGGAACAAATAAAATACAGTATGGAGGTAGTCCTTGATTTATGACTGTAATGGAGTCACACCATTACAGGTTGTAAAGCAGGTCACCCACTGGACTGACCCGATTTCACCACCTTTTTGTGGCGGGTATCAAGCGAACATGGTGGTCAATGAAGCCAATGCCACAGTTGTGAAGGAAACCCTCTGTTCGCTAGGGGGCGTTTTTGTCAACTGCCGGTTTTCAGCAAAAACATCTTCAAACGCGGTCAGATGACTGAGGGATGCTACAAAGGGCCACAAATATGGGCTGGTTACTGAATGCCTGATATGGAGTTACATGATCGTGGGTGTGTGCCTGGTCAGAACTTCAGAACTGGGTCATAAGTACCTCTATGGGGGCTTTTGTAACTTCATCGAATGGTGGTAGGTATAAGCAACTTATTTGTGGTTTGTCATCTGGATGAGTTCTACTACCTATTATCCATCTATCTTTATCTATCTACCTATCATCCATCCACCCACTTATCCATCCATCCATCCACTTATCCACCCATCCACCCACTTATCCATCCATCCACCCACCCATCCACCACTTATCCATCCATCCATCCACCCACCCACCCACCCACCACTTATCCATCCATCCACTTATCCACCCACCCACTTATCCATCCACCCACCCATCCACCACTTATCCATCCATCCACCCACTTATCCATCCATCCACCCACCCACCCATCCACCAATCCATCCATCCACTTATCCACCCAGCCACTTATCCATCCATCCATCCACCCAGCCACTTATCCATCCACCCACCCACCCATGCATTCATACATCCCTCTCTATCTATCATCTATCTCAGAGGTCTTCAAACTTGACCCTTTTATGACTTGTGGACTTCAACTCCCAGAATTCCTCAGCCAGCGTGCCTGGCTGAAGAATTCTGGGAGTTGAAGTCCACAAGTCATAAAAGCGCCAAGTTTGAAGATCCCTGATCTATCTGTCTATCCATCTATACCAGGGGTAGGCAACCTTGGCTCTTTTATGACTTGTGGACTTCAATTCCCAGATTTTCTGAGCCAGCATGCCTGGCTGAGGAATTCTGGGAATTGAAGTCCACAAGTCATAAAAGGGCCAAGTTTGAAGATCCCTGATCTATCTGTCTATCCATCTATACCAGGGGTAGGCAACCTTGGCTCTTTTATGACTTGTGGACTTCAACTCCCAGATTTTCTGAGCCAGCGTGCCTGGCTGAGGAATTCTGGGAGTTGAAGTCCACAAGTCATAAAAGGGCCAAGTTTGAAGATCCCTGATCTATCTGTCTATCCATCTATACCAGGGGTAGGCAACTTTGGCTCTTTTATGACTCGTGGACTGGCTCAGGAAATCTGGGAGTTGAAGTCCACGAGTCATAAAAGAGCCAAGGTTGCCTACCCCTCATCTATACCTACCTTCTTAAGCTACCTAATCTATCTAATTTGTCGCCCATCTCAGGGGTGCCTTGAAACTTGCACACTCTTTCTCTGTCCCACCTGAGCTCAAGCGAACAGCCTCTTGCGGCACTCAAACAAAAGCTACCAGGCCACTCAAGCAGTCCTCACCCCAGCTCTCGGAAAGGAACCTCGAATTCCAACTCCTCCTTGGTTAGAGCTTCTACCTTCTCAATGAAATTCTTGAAGGCCGTTTTCAGCTTGTGTCTCATCTCCCGTTCCATCTGGGGCAAAGAGGATCAATCAGTCACACGGCCCCAATTGGGGTCTCCCGGCTCCCATCTCTCCCTTGTCCCACAGGGCTTCCGGCAGCCTATCCTCACCTGCTCGGCGTAGAGATCGTCCCGATCGTGCATGTGCTGGTGCTTGCCCAAATCGGTGGTGATTTCGCCCACCTCCGTGTAAAATTGCACGTCCGTGTGGCGTTTCTTCCCAAACATGATCGCATTCTGCAGGGCAGATAAGGGAACTGATAAAAGCTTCAGCTCTGTGCAGAATTATAGTCCGGAAAGTCTGTGCTTAGTGGGAGCTATTGGTCATGGGGAGGGGGAGGGGAGAACGATAGGAGCTCCTTGGTACTCTCTGAGCTTGGCTGTTTTCTTGGAGATATTTCATTAGCGAACTAGGCAACATAATCAGTGCTAGTGATACATTAGCACTGATGATGCTACCTAGTTTGGGTCATGAAATGTCCGCCAGAAAACAATCAAGCTCAGAGAGCACCAAGGATCTCTCATTTCAACCCTGAGCTACAAATATTCTCCTTTATTGGTAACGATGGGAGCGCCAAACAGGGCCAAAACAGCTTTTCCCCCCCAACCATAAATGATGGGCCAAGCTTCTCCTCAAGATAAGGATGCACACAGCATTTTCAGAATTTGCACAACCTCACAAACCACAAAGCACGGGCTGGCCGTTCAAATGCAGCGGGTTGTGTGAACGGAGAAAACCGAGGTCCTTGTCCAGTGATGGCGAACCTGTTAGAGACCGAGTGCCCAAACTGCAACCCAAAACCCACTTATTTATCGCCGGGCGCCGGGTGGGCGTGGCTGGGGTGGTCATGGCAGACTGGGTGGGTGTGGCCAAGGTGGGCGTGATCACCTCGATGTTGCTCGTGGGGAGGGACGTCTGTGGGGGCCGGGCAGGGTTGGGGGAGATCCAGGGGGTCTCTGGCAGGTGGGGCAGTGGGCAGGGTGAGGCGAGGCAGGGCGGGGGTGCCATTGACAGGGCAAGGTGAGGCAGGGGCCGGGGCGGCTGCTGCCTGACACCATTGGCCCCCGCACACAGAGGCCAGCAAGCGCATGGGTGCTGGGATGCATCTGGCCCTGTGAAACCTCGGCAAGTTAGTGGGCGGCTGGTTGAAGAGGGACGGTTGCCGTCTCCGGGGCATGGCGCGTGTGCCCACAGAGAGGGCTCTGAGTGCCGCCTCTGGCACGCGTGCCATAGGTTCGCCACCACTGCCCTTGTCTGTCCTTGCTACCCACTTCCGCCAGCGAGGACCTTCTCAACCCTCCAGCTTCTCCTAGCTGCCCAAGGCAGAAAGATACCTTCAGATGGAAGTGAAGCACGATGATCATCTCCCCGTCGCAGGGCTGGAACACGGCGTGTTTGATGTTGTTGTACAGGATGTCCACTTTGTCTCCCCGCACCGAAGTGAAACGGAAGCCTGTCGAGGAAAAGCCTCAGTGAGGGGGCGAAGGCCATCTGCTGCTGGGTCGTCAGATTGGAAATGTCAGGTAGAACCTCCCCGGGCATGGAAATTTATTTTTTATTTATTTTATTCACAACACGGCGTTGTTACATCAGCCAGGAGACTACAATGTGAATGCACAGTAGTAGCTTGGCTGCCAATTGACCGGCTCTGTTACGGGACCCAAAGGTGCTTTTTCACTAGGCAACTGGACTTTCTTGTTTTTCTCTGAAGACGTTTCACTTCTCATCCAAGAAGATCCTTCAGCTCTGACTGGATGGTGGAGAATGGAAGGATCTCTATTCCTTGCTGACAGCTGGGCATTTGCATTCTTTTAGAGAGTCATTTGAGGCCTACCTGGAGGCTTATCTGTGTCTTCAGGGTCACCTGAGTGGTGCAAATGGGTGTGGAGCCTTCTTGGAACTGTTGAAAGGACTGTGTTGTAGGCTGGAGATAGATGATGTCATATCCCTCCTCCGCCCCCAGCTGTCTGAAAGGAATATAAATCCTTCCATTCCCTACCGTCCAGTCCAGAGGTAGGCAACCTTGGCTCTTTTATGACTCGTGGATTGAGGTCCACGAGTCATAAAAGAGCCAAGGTTGCCTACCCCTGGTCCAGTCAGAGGTGAAGAAACGTCTTGGATGAGCGGCAAAACATCTTCAAGGGAAAAACAAGAACATCCAGGTGCCTCCTAAAAAAGCACCTTGGGAACCACTACGACCTGGATGACTTGAGAATCTCCACAAACATCTGTTATGCCCGGGTCACACTTGTGCGCTTCCGAAGATGTGCCACAGGAGGGCGAGATGGCTTTGCACCCAGAGAGGACAAGCGGCTCTTCCTGCCGTGTCACCCAAGGCCCTCTCTCTCCACCGGAGGTGCCCTGTGAACGGGCGCTGCAACCAGGAAGTTGGCAGCAATCTAACCGCCGGCATGGAACACCAGCTCATCTCCCCACCAAAGCGATATCTGTTTATCTCCTTGCGTAGAACATGGTTTCAAACTTGCTAGGTGGGCAGAAGCTGAGGTGAGTGACGGGAGCTCGCCCTGCCCCGCAGTGCTAGGGCTCGAACCTCTGGAGGAGAGACCACCTCCAGCATCACGAAGCCAGAGCCAACGCGCCCTCTCGGGCATGGAAATAGGGAAGACACAAATCTTAGGCTGGCTGGGCAAAATTCCAGGGATGGGGTGGCTCGAGAGATGGTGGCGAAGCCCAGAGGAATCTCTTTCAATGTTCTGCTTCTGAGCTACCTCTTCGGGGGCGGTCTGTCCCAGAGGGAGAGCTCTGTGCCTCTCGCCATTACCGTTGACGTGGGCTTCCAGAGATCCCTGCATCCGCTTCTGGGCGATGTTGGGACGGATGTAGAGGTCCTTCAGTTTTGGATTGCTGCGGTTCAGGTTGATCACCAGAGAGTCTTGCTTGACAATCCCCTGCAGGAAAGGAAAAAGTTCAGCTGCTTCTGCTCACAAAGTCGCTGTTGTCCGCTAAAGGTGCCACTCCCGGTGGTTGTCCTCAGCAAACACATCTCTTCGGTTTCTCCAGCCATCTTTGGGAGATGCTTGCCCGGAAACCCCCCTCCCCAGGGGGGCTCACCTCCTTTTCTTTCTCCTCGGCTTCGCGGGTTTTATAACGCTTCTGCACTTCCTTGATGATGCGGAAGGCGTTCTGGAGGTTGAGCGCCGGGACTGTCTGTTCCCCAGGCGTTTTGATGTTGGACGCCCGGTATGTTCTGAAGGAAGAGCAGGGTTAGCATTAGCAGGGGCCCAGTGATGACACCGAAGCTCAATTGATGGGGGCTGCTAGGAGCCTCTTTTGAAGTCTGGGAGCAGAAAGGAGCGCGAGGGAACTGCCTGAGGTCTAGACCTTTAAGAATTCCCATTCATTAAACCCACCAAATCCCAGAAGGCCACTGGTTTCTTATCAAAGCCTGGGCTCCAACTCAAGACAATCCGAAGTCGACTAAAGCAGGGCTTTTCAACCTTTTCACCCATTGTACCACTTTTAGGATATGGCAACATCTGAGTACCACCCGTCGCCTAGCAAGGTGTCAAAAACTTGATGACAGAAAAAAAAAGGGAAAAAGTGATAAAGTACAGGTAGTCCTCGACTTACAACAGTTCGCTTAGTGACTGTTCGAAGTTACAATGGCACTGAAAAAAGGGCCCCCCAAGGCACAGCCGAGCAAGACACCTGCCTGCCCGCCCGGTGGCGCTCTTCCTCCTGTCTGAGGTTTTCATTGTTGTGAGCATTTCTGTTGAGGATTGGCAGCAAGGGTGGGGTGGGGGGGTGTTTGGTTTTTATTCCCCCCCATCTGCTGGGTGGTTGCAGCAGGTTTTGGTCACTTCACATGAGCCTGGGACACTGTGACCATCATAAATATGAATCAGTTGCCAAGCATCTGAATGTAAATCACAAGACCCTGGAGAGGCTGCAACATTCCAGCTGATCGTTGCTTCTTCTGGGCTCAGCAGAAGTGCCAGGATCGGTGCTGCTTTCCAGCTGATCGGCGCTTCTTCTTCAGGGCTCAGCAGAAGCACCAGGATCAGCACCGAGCTCCAGCCGGAGCCTGGCGCTGATCCTGGCGGTTCCACTGAGCCCTGACAGCCCCAAAGAAACGCCGATCAGTTGGAAAGCGGCACTGATCCTGGCGCTTCCGCTGAGCCCTGACAGCCCTGCAGCTCCAGCCGTCTCTCGCTCCAGGCTTGTGCGGTGCTGTCACCAGTTCAGCTCATTCCCCTCCCCCACTACCACTTTTCTAGGATGGTCACGTACCACCTGCCAGGTGCCAATGTACCACAGGTGGTACCCGTACCACTGGTTGAAAAGCCCTGGACTAAAGAATACCAGTCCTGAAGCCCAGGTATAAACAAACACACAAACTGCCATCCCTGTTAAGGACAACACCTTCCTAACCGCAATGCCCCGGAAGGCAATTTACTCACATTTCTTTTACAAAAGTGGCTTCTGGGTTGGGAAAGATGTTGCCTTCGTTGCGACCCAAGGCACTGCCGGGACAGTAGAAGTTGATCCTCAGGTAAGTGTAGTCACCTTCTACTGACATGCTGATGTTCTGTATGAGAAAACCAGAATAACAAAAATGAACATGGTTGGAAGAGATCTTAGAGGTCTTCCAGTCCAGCCCCTTGTTCAAGAAGACCCTATAACAGTGGTGGCGAACCTATGGCAGGGGTGCCAGAGGTGGCACTCAGAGCCCTCTCTGTGGGCACGCGTGCTGTCGCCCCAGTCCTATCTCTTCAGCTGGGTTTTATAAAACCTTTTCGCTTTAGGCCTCCACCGCCGTGTGCAAAAAAAAAAAAAGTTCAGTCAATGAGTCAATTTCAACTTCTCGCGGGAAAAAAAAAAGATCTTGCAAAGTTGGAATTGATTGATTGAACATTTTAGTCCCACCCAGTCTGCCGTTACCATAGCAGCCACACCCAGCCAATGGGCCATGCCCAGCCAATGGGCCACACCCACCTGGCACTCGACGATGCATAAGTGGGTTTTGGGTTGCAGTTTGGGCACTCGGTCTCTAAAAGGCTCGCCATCACTGCCCTATAACATTTTGGACAAATGGCTGTCCAATCTCTTCTTTAAAAAATTCCAGTGATGGAGCACCCGGGGTATCTGGAGGAAAGCCATTCCATTGAGTAAATTGTTTTAACTATCAGGAAATTTCTCTTTAGTTCTAGGTTGGTTATCTCCTTGATTAGTTTCCATCCATTACTTCTTGTCCTGCCTTCTGGTGCTTTGGAAAACTGCTTGACACCCCCCCCTCTCTGAAACATCTGAGGTCTCCTCCCCTCCAGGGATAGGGTGGTCCTTTCTACGCCCAGCCCTCTCCTAAGACCACAACTATACAAAGAAGTACTCTATGTTTATTTATTTTTTCGGGGCATCATGTCACATTTCAGCAGTTTCCCTTTTTAAAACCATCACCTGCTCCTACTTCTACGGAATTGCAACCTTCCTGAGACTCGAGTAAGCTACCCTTTTCCCACGGAACAGAAGCCCTCATACCTTGATGGTAGCAATGTGGAATGGAGTAGCGATGCCAAAAACAGGCATGATGACAGTTTCATACTTCTTGTCAATGTAAATCTTCATCTCCCGAATGTAAGGCTCTTTAGGTAGCAGAGACGGATTCTTATAGGACACGTTTGACTTGCGGGCTCTGTGAAGAAGCAGAAAGGAAGAAGAAATCTGATAAGGTAAAAGGTCCCCATATATCTGCTATAGATCTTAGGGAAGATGGCTGGCAGGCTTCCAGTTTTGCGCAGTAGCGCAGCAGTTGAGGATTGCGGGGCTCTGCACCCTATGGCTGATTTCTCCCCATTAGGGGACCCTAAATGGGCCTGACGTCACGACAAATCATCACGACAAAGGAGGAGGGAAGCTCCGACTGTGGAGAGACGGCGGTCGATCCGATCATTCGGGGAAAGCCCTCCAGAAACCAGCAGGAGAAAGGCTAGCTTAATTCCAGAGTCTAGCTACAAGCAACCAAACCCCAAAAGCACTATTTTAAGCTGACTGTAAAACAACGTGCTTGGATCTGGGTAAGAACATTGATTTTCTCTCTTCTACTTGATAATCGATTTCCTGAAAAAAACAAAAATCCCCAAGAAGCAAAAAGCCTCCGAAAGTGAAAAGGAGGGGGATCTTTGCCCCACCCTCCTACAGACGGAAGCAGCGAATTAAACTTTTTATGGGGGATAGAAATATACTGAAATGAAATGAATATAAGACCTACTTTTGGATAAGTTTGAAATTGGTGGAATTTGTTAAGACTTTCTCTTTAAATCATGAAAATAGAAGAAAAGCAATTGTTTATTTTGAAAATTGAAAAACGAACTGGTGCTGACATCTAGTGGTGGATGAAAATATACAACAGTAGTTGCTCCAATACAGGAACTGGCAAAGCCTAGGAAAAGATAACTTGCTTTTGTGACCTTCAAAGTCTTAATAACAAAGAACAGCTGTGACAAAAAAAAGAAAATATTTTGGGCTACCTACAAAGCGAGAATTATAAACTTTAGAAAAAAAATTGACTTTTCTGGATTACAAATACCTATTCAACTGTGACTCTAAAGCTGTTTGCAGAGAAAGGAAAATCTTGATTTTTGGCTATCATGCAAAACCAGAGATCTGCAGAAAGAATATACCAAGAAAAAACAAACACTTTCTAGGAGATGTATGCTATGTTGCAACTAATTCAAACAACAATGATCTCAAACTACGAGGAAATTAAAAATAACCTATGAAAATATAAATGAATACATCTCCAATTTAACTTTACAACAAAAAACTCTCAGAAAATAAAAATAGAGAGCAAGCAGATAAAACTGAATATAAACCAGAGGAAAGAGATTTAAAGATGGAACCTAACAATAGAAGGAAGTATGACATAACTCAGGTGGAAAAAAACTTGCAGGAAACATTGGACATGGAAAAGATAACTTATACTCTAAGATCACAAAATAAGTCTGAGGACAAGAAAAAAGATTTGTCAAAATGGACTACAGAGCTGTCAGAACTACGAAAACTTGAGACAAAAAATTATAAGAGAAATTAAGAGAGAAAGAAAGGAAAAGATTTTCAACGAATATGAATGGGCGAAATCTTCCCATAAAAACATCTATCTTCATTTGCTTTTTGTACCTACAACAACATCTACAAGACTATGGGAAGACTCTTTGATTCAGCGGAACATATTGATCAGGAAAGATGTTTGGCAAAAAAAAAAAAAGGCTAAAGTGAGAATTAAGAAATTAGACAATGGGATTTATCAGAGGGAATATTTAAAAATTAAACAGCTGTTTGAATATGGTTAAAGAAATAGAAAGATTTTGGATATAAATGAATTTTAGTTTAAGAGGGATGAGCCCCTTAAGTAACATAGTATTTTTCTTTTTTTTCTTTCTTTTGACATGAGAAATATAAAAATGTTGGGATGATTTATGTAAAGGAAATGTTTTAGATACTTAAGTGTAATTGATCTTGAGAAAATTTCAATGGATAAAAATGTTTTGAACAGACTTAAAAGGTTAGATAATTGGATTTATTAAATGGAACATTTAAAGATTAAATATATATTTGAATATGGTTAAAAAGAAGAGAAAAAATCTGGATATAAATGTATATTAGCCTAAAAGGGACATGTATTTTAAGTAGTATACTATCTTCTTATTTCTTTTTCTTTTCTTTCTTTCTTTCTTTTTTTTTTTTAAGATATGAGAAATATAAAAGTGTTGGGATGGCCTGTATAAGGAAAAAGACTTAAATACTTAAGTGTAATTAACTTAGAGAAAAGCTTAACCGGTAAGAATGTTTTGAATATTGTGGGGAAAATAAATTTAAACAAGAATTTTGTAAACAAGATCTATGACGAGGCAATCAAGATGATCAATCAATCAAGAAGCTTCATACTGATGTGGTTATTGTTTGCAGAAATATTAGAAAAATGTTTATATTTATTATTTATCAAAATAATAAGAATTGTAAGAATATTATTGGAAGAAGAGAAAATCAACCAAAGCTACTATGTGGACTAATTGTTATTTTTTTTAAATATAAACCCAGACAATACGCTGTTTACCAGATATTAAGGAGATTATGTTAAAAAAATCAATAAAACATATTTAAAAATAAAAAGATGGCTCGCAGAGAGGCAACCAAGCTGAAATATGTAGGTCCTTGGTGCTCTTGTGCTTGGTGGTTGTTTTGCAGACATTTCGTTACCAAACAAGATAATGTTATCAGTGCTGATGATGTCATCTAGTCAGATAATAAAATGTCTGCAAGAAAATCACCAATTTCAGAAAGGATCCAGGATCCCAAAGTTCAATCCTGAGCTACAAATATTCCCTTCTATCAGTAAGCTCAAATATTTTTTGGAAAGAGGGATGCTTTCTTTGTCCCGTATGACCAGGCGTAGATCTTCGGCTGCATGGGACAAGGCCCCCAGGTAGAAACAGGAGAAACCCATTATTGCTCCCGTCGCACACAATTCTTACTTCTGGATCTGCTGTTCTCCTTTCTGTTCCGTTAAGCGTCTCCGGGCTTCTTCGTTTAGCTGCATGGCTAGTTCTCTCTGATGCGCCCGGCGTTTCTCTTCAGCCGTCAGCTCATTCTGGAAAGATGAAGGATTGATGCTCACAAAGCATCGGCAGATCCCTCTCTCCATCCTTCCTTTGACTACCTCCGCCTTCTGTGACCTGGCCTGCTACTGGCCGTGCAGACAAATCTGGGAATTGTAGTCCCAACAGTTTTGGGATGGTGGTGGGGAAGAGCTTGAGGAAGTATGGTCCAAGCAGTGAGCTAAGCCAGGGGGTCCCCAACAATCTGCAGGATGCAGGCAGCATGCAAAACCACGCCCCCTCCGGTCTGCAGAAAAACCTCTCTCCGTGGAACCGGTCCCTCGTGCCCAAAAGATTGGGAGCCTCTGAGCTAAGCAATATCTCAAGACCTGCCAAGTCTTTTTTCAGTGTTACATGATACAACTCCTTCCCCCTCTGCCCCCAACCCATCTAAATTTCTCTACCCGTGTTCTTTCTGGCAGCAGGGCTGCCCGTGAACCACGCCCAAGGAGGAATCCTTCCGTATTGTCTTCTTCTTCCTCTTCCTCCTCATCCTCTTTCTGTGACAAAAAAGGGAGAAAAAGTGATATAAACATTCGTAACAAACATCTCATTTGAAAAGGGGGAGGAATTTTTGCGTCCAAACTTAATGGTGCAATACAGGTGGTCCTCGACTTCTGATTGTAAGGAAGCCTGCCCATCATGGTTACGATGGTCATGATGCAGAAGGAGGTCATTAAGTGAATGCCAAAGCGAGGCATTGGTCTGGCTTTGGACAAAACATCGTAAAATGTGGTCACGTGACCCTGGAAGGCTGCAAACAGCTGTAAATGCAGGCTGGTTGCCAAGTGCCCAAAATACAGTCATATGATCACGTGAGAGGGCCTGGTTTGTAAGTACCCTTGGAGGCGGGGGGTTCGTCATAACTTTGAATAGTTCCGAAGGGACCGTTCTTAAGTCGAGGATTACTGTATCAGAAATTTCTCATAAAACGCAGAAGCTCTTTCATGCCTAAAAGGCCAGTTTCAGGGGGGAAAATGTTCTAATCCTGGTTGTTAAAGGCCCTTTTTGAACAGATGTTTGAAAATGTAAAACAACCCACCAAGCCCGTCTCTGTGAGAGGTGAGTGACATCCCCCCCCCAAAAAATGGCAAAGGAACTTAGGGCTCACATTTTGTTCTACCCTGCACCCCTCTTCAAATTCTTTAAAGCTCCTTGGCTTTTCTGGACCCCGTTGAGTTTTGGACTCACCTTTAATAAAATGCTGACATTCTTAACCTTCTTTTTGACAGATGTCAGGAGAGTGGCAGGACCCTCCTGAGAGGAGAAAACAAACAATAACATAACAGAAAAACAGCTGCAGGGTGGACTTCCTGACAGACCAGTTTTTCTCCCTCAGCTGGGAATTAGCGGCTACCTTTCTAGTACACCACAAAGCAAATGGAAAGAAAAAAAGCAGGTTTTGGTTGAACTTGCTGAAAGGGGACATATCTGCCTTTGATGCTTTCCAGCTGCCACTGGAAAGCATCAGTCACTGAAGCTCTTAAGTTAGTAACATGGTTGTTAAGAGAATCCTGCTTCCCCATTGACTTGGCTTGTCAGAAGGTCGCAAAAAGGGATCACGTGACCTCCAACAGTCATAAATATGAGTCGGTTGCCAAACGGCTGAATTTTGATCACGTGACCGGGGTGCTGCTGCTGCAAGGGTCATTAAGTGTGAAAAAAAAGGATGTAAGTCCCTTTTTTCCACCCAGAGCCGTCGTAACTTCGAACGATCACTAAACAAACTGCTGTTTAAGTCGAGAACTATCTATATGTGGAATATATGGAATAAGTGTGAATATGAGAATGTGACCCTGAACCTAGGCCAGGGGTGTCAAACTCGCCATGTCACGTGACATGTTGTGACATATCGTGACTTTTTCCCCATTGCCTAGACTGGGTTGGGCGCGGTTTCTGTGTGATGTATCCGGCCTGTGGGCTGGCAGTTTGATACCCCTGACCTAGGCTTTAACAGTAGAGCAGGGGTGTCAAACTCAATTTCATTGAGGGCTGCATCAGCATTGCGGTTGCCCTTGGGGGGGTGGGGGGGGTGGATGCAGCCTACTGGGTGGGCGTGGATGGAGTAGGTGTGGCCTACTGGGTGGGCATGGCCAGCTCTACATCGTTCACGTCAAGGGTGCCTGTGGGGGCCTGGGCAAGAGTGGGACAGATCTGAGGGTCTCTGGCAGAAGGGGGTGGGACCGGGGCAAGCGCCAAGGCACGGTCCATTTCTTCATTCCTCACAAAGGGTGACACCTCCCCAGCATGCACCCAGGGGGTGGGGCCGACACGGCAGGGGCTGGTTCCTCGCTGTTTCCAGACGGCCTTGTGGAGCTAAGACTGAATGCATTTCAGCATAGATGCCCACCACAAAATTGTACATTGGCTCCCTCCTGGCCGGCCTGGGCCAGGGCCAAGGCAGCGGGGACCGTTCCCTCACTGTTTCTAGGATGGTTTCGCGGGCCACGTGAAACCACTTCGCAGGCCGCATCCGGCCCCCGGGCCTTGTGTTTGACATGTCTGCAGTAGAGGAACTGCTATCTTTGCAGGGGAGACTGCCAACTTAAGAGAAGAACAAAGCCAAAACTTTCAAAAACTTCTGGACTTCTGCTCCAGTCACATCTCCTCCTCACTTCTCCCTGTCCTTGCACCCACCTCTTCCACCAGCGCAGTGTCCCCGATGAACAGAGCGTAGGTTTTCTCCTCAGGTTTCTTCCCCTCTCTGTTGGGTAAGTCAGAGAGGCCGACGTTGAGGCTGAACACCATCCCTGGGCGGAGAGAACACAGCTTCATCAGTCCACAAGCTGCCCCACTTAAATACCCCCCGATATTTAACTCCAGATGAAGTTATTAAGAATGTATAAAGGCTTTCCAAATGAACGTTGGAAACGTAAAGGTAAAGAAGGAACCTTTTATCATTTAGGGTGGACGCGTGATAAAGCAAAGAAATATTGGAGTATGATTCATATCTTAATACAGGAAATTCTTAAAGCGGATATAGAAAAAAACCCAGAGACTTTTCTCTTGGGGTTAATGGACAAAGACTTGGGAAAAAAATTTTGGGGGGAAATTTGATGTTATATATGTTGACAGCAGCAAGACTACTCTATGCACAGAAATGGACGGTCACCTCGATCCACACAATGGATGAATGGCTGCAAAAACTGATGGAAGTAGCAGGGATGGCTCAATTGATTAGAGAAAAAAACCACAAATACTTTTATTTCTACGCAGAAGCCGCTTCTGGACTTTGTGCTTGAGGTGGGGGGAAAATAAAATGAAACGTTGATTTGGGGTTTTACCGATTAGATCTGTTTGTTACTGAAGTGGCTAGTTTATACTATTACGTAAAAGTAAGAAGTTGAGGTTTGATGTTAATGTTTTATTCTACTGTACCGAAAGGAGTCAGAAATGCCTTTTCCCCCCCCTTTTCCCCCTTGGTTCCCCCCACTTTTCTCTTCCCTTTTCCCTTTCCTAACTTCCCTACTATCTACTTTTGCATTTTCTTTGTATGCTATATTATAAACCAGGGGTAGGCAACCTTGGCTCTTTTATGACTCGTGGACTTCAACTCCCAGAATTCCTGAGCCAGCATGACTCAGCATGGAAACCTCTCCNGCTTTGGACAAAACATCGTAAAATGTGGTCACGTGACCCTGGAAGGCTGCAAACAGCTGTAAATGCAGGCTGGTTGCCAAGTGCCCAAAATACAGTCATATGATCACGTGAGAGGGCCTGGTTTGTAAGTACCCTTGGAGGCGGGGGGTTCGTCATAACTTTGAATAGTTCCGAAGGGACCGTTCTTAAGTCGAGGATTCCTGTATCAGAAATTTCTCATAAAACGCAGAAGCTCTTTCATGCCTAAAAGGCCAGTTTCAGGGGGGAAAATGTTCTAATCCTGGTTGTTAAAGGCCCTTTTTGAACTGGTGTTTGAAAATGTAAAACAACCCACCAAGCCCGTCTCTGTGAGAGGTGAGTGACATCCCACCCCCCTGCAAAAAATGGCAAAGGAACTTAGGGCTCACATTTTGTTCTACCCTGCACCCCTCTTCAAATTCTTTAAAGCTCTTTGGCTTTTCTGGACCCCGTTGAGTTTTGGACTCACCTTTAATAAAATGCTGACATTCTTAACCTTCTTTTTGACAGATGTCAGGAGAGTGGCAGGACCCTCCTGAGAGGAGAAAACAAACAAACAATAACATAGCAGAAAAACAGCTGCAGGGTGGACTTCCTGACAGACCAGTTTTTCTCCCTCAGCTGGGAATTAGCGGCTGCCCTTCTAGTACACCAAAAAGCAAATGGAAAGAAAAAAAGCAGGAGGTTTTGGATGAACTTGCTGAAAGGGGACATATCTGCCTTGGATGCTTTCCAGCTGCCACTGGAAAGCATCAGTAACATGGTTGTTAAGAGAATCCTGCTTCCCCATTGACTTGGCTTGTCAGAAGGTCGCAAAAAGGGATCACGTGACCTCCAACAGTCATAAATATGAGTCGGTTGCCAAACGGCTGAATTTTGATCACGTGACCGGGGTGCTGCTGCTGCAAGGGTCATTAAGTGTGAAAAAAAAGGATGTAAGTCCCTTTTTTCCACCCAGAGCCGTCGTAACTTCGAACGGTCACTAAACAAACTGCTGTTTAAGTCAAGAACTATCTATATGTGGAATATATGGAATAAGTGTGAATATGAGAATGTGACCCTGAACCTAGGCCAGGGGTATCAAACTCGCCATGTCACGTGACATGTTGTGACATATCGTGACTTTTTCCCCATTGCCTAGACTGGGTTGGGCGCGGTTTCTGTGTGATGTATCCGGCCTGTGGGCTGGCAGTTTGACACGCCTGACCTAGGCTTTAACAGTAGACCAGGGGTGTCAAACTCAATTTCATTGAGGGCCGCATCAGCATTGCGGTTGCCCTCGGGGAGGGGGGATGCGGCCTACTGGGTGGGCGTGGATGGAGTGGGTGTGGCCTACTGGGTGGGCATGGCCAGCTCTACATCGTTCGCGTCAAGGGTGCCTGTGGGGGCCTGGGCAGGAGTGGGACAGATCTGAGGGTCTCCGGCAGAAGGGGATGGGACCGGGGCAAGCGCCAAGGCACGGTCCATTTCTTCATTCCTCACAAAGGGTGACACCATCCCAGCATGCACCCAGGGGGCGGGGCTGACACAGCAGGGGCTGGTTCCTCGCTGTTTCTGGACGGCCTTGTGGAGCTAAGACTGAATGCGTTTCAGCATAGATGGCCACCGCAAAATTGTACATTGGCTCCCTCCCGGCCAGCCTGGGCCAGGGCCAAGGCAGCGGGGGCCGTTCCCTCACTGTTTCCAGGATGGCTTCACGGGCCACATGAAACCACTTCACGGGCCGCATCCGGCCCCCAAGCCTTGTTGTTTGACACGTCTGCAGTAGAGGAACTGCTGTCTTTGCAGGGGAGACTACCAACTTAAGAGAAGAACAAAGCTAAAACTTTCCAAAACTTCTGGACTTCTGTTCCAGTCACATCTCCCCCTCACTTCTCCCTATCCTTGCACCCACCTCTTCCACCAGCGCAGTGTCCCCGATGAACAGAGCATAGGTTTTCTCCTCGGGTTTCTTTCCCTCTCTGTTGGGCAAGTCAGAGAGGCCGACGTTGAGGCTGAACACCATCCCTGGGCGGAGAGAACACAGCTTCATCATCAGTCCACGAGCTGCCCCACTTAAATACCCCCCGATATTTAACTCCAGATGAAGCTATTAAGAATGTATAAAGGCTTTCCAAATGAATGTTAGAAATGTAAAGGTAAAGAAGGGACCTTTTATCATTTAGGGTGGACGCGTGATAAAGCAAAGAAATATTGGAGTATGATTCATATCTTAATACAGGAAATTCTTAAAGCAGATATAGAAAAAAAACAGAGACTTTTCTCTTGGGGTTAATGGACAAAGACTTGGGGAAAAATTTTGTTGGGGGAAAATTTGATGTTATATATGTTGACAGCAGCAAGACTACTCTACGCACAGAAACGGACGGTCACCTCGATCTCCACAATGGATGAATGGCTGCAAAAACTGATGGAACTAGCAGGGATGGCTAAATTGATTAGAGAAAAAACACACAAATACTTTTATTTCTACGCAGAAGCCGCTTCTGGACTTTGTGCTTGAGGTGGGGGAAAAATAAAATGAAACGTTGATTTGGGGTTTTACCGATTAGATCTGTTTGTTACTGAAGTGGCTAGTTTATACTATTACGTAAAAGTAAGAAGTTGAGGTTTGATGTTAATGTTTTATTCTACTGTACCGAAAGGAGTCAGAAATGCCTTTTTCCCCCCCTTTTCCCCCTTGCTTCCCCCCACTTTTCTCTTCCCTTTTCCCTTTCCTAACTTCCCTACTATCTACTTTTGCATTTTCTTTGTATGCTATATTATAAACCAGGGGTAGGCAACCTTGGCTCTTTTATGACTCGTGGACTTCAACTCCCAGAATTCCTGAGCCAGCCACGCTGAGGGGAAAGGGAGAGGTTTCCAAGCTGAGCCATGCTGGCTCAGGAATTCTGGGAGTTGAAGTCCACGAGTCATAAAGTTGCCAAGACTGAGGACCCCGTTCAGTGTCACTACATGAGGACTACATGTAGTTACTTCTAGTTCAGGGGTAGGCAACCTTGGCTCTTTTCTGACTTGTGGACTTCAGCTCCCAGAATTCCTGAGCCAGCATGACTCAGCATGGAAACCTCTCCATTTCTCCTCAGCATGGCCAGCTCAGGAATTCTGGGAGTTGACGTCCACGAGTCATAAAAGAGACAAGGTTCCCCACCCCTGCTCTATATCAGGGGTTCTCAATCTTGGCAACTTTATGACCCGTGGACGTCAACTCCCAGAATTCCTGAGCCAGCATGGCTCAGCTTGGAAACCTCTCTCTTTCCCCTCAGCATGGCTGGCTCAGGAATTTTGGGAGTTGAAGTCCACGAGTCATAAAAGAGCCGAGGTTGCTTACCCGTTATAAACTAATAAAAAAAATTCCATTGAAGTCAACAAACTACCCCAAGGGGCCTCTGGGGACTACCTACCCACCACATTAAGTGTACGTTGAGTGAATTGAGGACTTAGGACCTGCCCGGTCACCCCACAGGACCCATCTATCTGCGTCTCACCTTTCTTGAGGCGGTACTGGTTTTTGCTATTGATCACAAGGGATCCCTCTCGGAACTCGATGCCCATGGCAAACCTAGGGAAAAAGGAAAGAGCGAGTCCTCCTATGCACGCTACACCTGAGCTTAACTCTGCAATTCTCCTCGGGGAGGAAACAGCCGTTACCCCAAGTTCTTGGTGATTTTGCTCAAGAGCTCCGGCTTCTGCTTCTTCACCACGTCCATCACAGCGGCGTAGACCTCACACAGCTTCACACCTAATACAACGGGAAGCAGATCAGAGGAACAGAAGGCGACTCTCCACCTCAGAGGAGACACTCCGCAGGCCGGCTCTTTGTGACGAGACGTGGCGCATCCTGGAGGCTACAAGCACTTTCCCACTCACCGTGCCGCAATTCTTTCAGGATTTCCTCCTGCAGCTGTAGGAGGAAGGCGTAGTTGTCCTGGGTTTCCTGAGGCGGGTCCACCATGAGCGTGCGCACCAGGTTGGAGCAGTACGATTTGTAACGTATGCCTATGGCACAAGTGACGGTCCCAAAGTGCATGTAGCTCTTCTCGCTGAGGGCAGAGAAGCCAAGGTTAGAAACGTCGCCTTCTGTTCTATCCCAGCCTATAGCCGTCCTCGTTAAAGGCGACAAGGACCAAACCCCTGTTGATAAAATAGGCTGGAGACTCAAAACAAAACAAACCTGCCAAATAGTCCAGAAACAAAAGCAGCAAAACACAATCCAAATGGAGGAAATTGTCCACATGAAACACGATGCAAACAGAAAAGTAGTCACCGGCAGTACGAACAGAACATGATCCCATGAAGTATTTTGCAACGGTTGCCTTCAGCAACCAGCACCGCCCACACCTCCTCTTTTTATACAGCAGTCCCAAGGCGTTGCCTCTCAGTGCCTTCTCCTTTTTCCCTGGAGTTGTCGTATTGACTGCTGCTGATCTGCTCTCGCTAATTGCCAGCGTGTACGAGCATCAATCATCATGTCCATCAGGTGTGAGTCCTCCGAGTCTGACTCATTCTCCTCACACAGCTGAGCTTCATCAGGAATACGACTGGAGGGCCCAGGCTCTTCATCAGACCGTGAGTCTTGTAATTCATCAGAGCCTCCCTCTGACCCTGATGGCCCTTCAAATGCCTCCTCCACCTCCTCCTCAGATTCCTCAGACTCAGCTGTTGGGAACACAGGCTGGCACGGAATCACGACACCTTCTGATGATTTATGCTGCTCTTCAATTTCTTGGAAGGCGCCATCAAGAGGCAACTGGACTTTTTTTTTTCTTTCCTTGAGGACGTTTCTCTTCTCATCCAAGAAGCTTCTCCAGTTCTGACCTGTGGTTTGTGCACCTGTCAGAACGGAAGAAGCTTCTTGGGTGAGAAGTGAAACGTCCTCAAGGGAAAACAAAGTCCAGTTTGCCTCTTGAAAAAAAAAATCACCTTTGGGATACCCATGACCTGGATGACGGAGACTCTCCCATGGACGCTTGGAAGGAGAAAATGGAAACACGGCCTGAGTAAAATAAAAGCTGATCCCGTGAAAATATTTCTAATTTCCATCTTCCGTCTTCCCATTTGGTGTGCAAGGAGAATACGGACTGCACGATTAGAGACGGCAAATCGCATTTGTAAACAGGATTTATTTTAATGGCAAGCCAGGACCCATTATTGGTTGGTTACAAACCACTAGCGAACCACAGTGAGGGGTGCTCCATTACTGAAGGCTTTCAAAGAGAGACTAGACAACCGTTTGTCTGGAATGATATTGGATCTCCTGCTTGAGCAGGGGATTGGGCTAGAAGACCTCCAAGTGTTGTGATTCCTTGCCAGCCAGTGGACCCGGCAGCTGAGTCTGGGGAATCAGAGGAGGAGGGGCCTGGAGTGACATCAGTGTCAGAGGAAGGCTTTGAGGAGCTCCAAGACTTACAGTCTGACGAGGAGCCTGGCCCCTCTGCTTAGGCTGAGACACAGCTGTGCTGGGAGTCTGAGTTGGACAGTGAGGACTCACAGCTGGAAGATATCCAGGATGCATGAAAACGCCGGCAAGAAAAGAGAGCAGGACAGAGGAATGCAATGGGGCGGCTCCAAAGACAAAGGAGAAGGCATTAGGAAGCCACGCCTTGGCTGCATAATAAAAAGGAAGGTGTGGGAGGGGCTGGTTGCAGAAGGCAACCATTTGTGTTAAGGAATCAAGTTTCTGTGAACTGTTTTTTGTTTGCCTTGGACATTTTCTCAGGCCTGTAAATAATAAAAGGGGATTGGTTTTTTCCTGCAGTTCCAGCCTGCTTGTTGGAAGAGGGGTTTCTCCTTGTGAGCTTAACAAGGACTCACATAGGCTGGGACAGAACACCAAGGTCCCTTCCAACTCTTATTATTCTATGTTCTGAACCGGTCTGCATACGATTTCATTCAGAAGACGTGAGCATTAACTCCAGAAACCTCATTTAGACATCGACCTGACGATAAAATGATCGCCTAGGACAGTGATGGCGAATCTTTTAGAGACCGAGTGCCCAAACTACAACCCAAAACCCACTTATGCATCGTCGAGTGCCGGGTGGGTGTGGCCCATTGGGTGGGCGTGGCTGTGGTGGTAACGGCAGACTGGGTGGGACTAAAAAGTTCAATCAATCAATTCCAACTTTGCAAGATCTTTTTTTTTCCGTGAGAAGTTGAAATTGACTGAACCTTTTTTTTTTTGCACACGGCGGCGGAGGCCTAAAGCAAAAAGGTTTTATAAAACCCAGCTGAAGGCCTAGAACTGGGGCAACGGTGCATGTGCCCACAGAGAGGGCTCTGAGTGCCGCCTCTGGCACCCGTGCCATAGGTTCGCCACCACTGGCCTAGGAGAAGTGAATTTTATACACATTCGCGTACCTGACAACGCTGAACTTGAGATTGTAATTCCCTCCACTTTGGATAATTGGAGGGTAACACATCTCCACGGTGGAAGGGTCAGCTCCAGAGAGGTATTTCTTCTCCTCAATGGCCTTCTCTACAGACTCGGCCAGCTTGCTATGCCGCACTTTCTGCCAGATGATGAAAATTGGGAGGTCATCAGACACTGGAGGAAAAGCCCCCACAAATTATACTTGACGAAGGGGTTGCTCGGCGGAGGCTGCGATGCACCCACTGGACTTTGCAGCGCTCCCAGACTTGGCCAATATTTGTGAGACAGGCATAGCAAATCGGAGGGCGGATAAGAAAGCTCTTGTCTCTGACAACTCTTTCCCTTACCCCTTAAAAGAATGCAGCCAGCACAGCCGTGTGCAATTTTATTACCCCTGTTGAAAAAAATCAGGACAGCCAGGATGCCCCAGTAAGACACCTGAGATTGAAAGGACCCAGGATAGATATGAAGCATTCACATGGCATCGTGCCCAGGTTGAGACAGGAGAAGGAAGCAGGAGGACAAGTTAGTCCACCAGGGAGCTGTGGTGGCGCAGTGGTTAGAATGCAGTATTGCAGGCTAAGTCTGCCCACTGCCAGGAGTTCGATCCTGAGCAGTTCAAGGTTGACTCAGCCTTCCATCCTTCTGAGGTTGACAAAACGATGACCCTGACTGTTGGGGGAAATAGGCTGACTCTGTAAACTACTCGGAGTACTGTGAAGCATTATGAAGCGGTCTTTATTTCTAAGTGCTAAGTGCTATTGCTAGTCAACGGCCACTATGGGGGAAAACAGCTAAAGAACAATGCTTGGATCCAAGGAGGGAAAAAAACTGACCTTCCTAAAACGTAAAAAGCTCCTCTCCCACTTTCCAGAAGACCGCAGATTCCATTTCACCCAGAAGCCATGAGTGACCAGGTGTCTCCCCTTACCTCATCAGCGTCCACAATCTCCATGACTCGCTCCTTCAAGAACTTGTTGAAGACCTCTGAAGTGATGGCAGCCGCTTTTCGCATCAGGCCGAGTTCCCCGTCCTCTTTCACCGCCATGGTGTAGGCCACCACGGCACTGATGTCCGCCTGCAGCAGAGTTAGAGGAAGTTGAGTGAAGGCCCCATTGCCCAAGCTGGAGTGCTCTGGCACCTGGGTGCCTGTTCTTCTTACCTTCTCAAAGCCTTCCTTGCTGAGAGCCTCGTTCCAGCTGCTCATGAATTCCCCAGGGAATTTGTCTTTGCTGAAGACCCCGATGCGCTTGCCCTTCTTGCTGTGTTTGAGTGCGTCGATCATCTTGTCGAAGTTGGCCTTGTTGCTTTCATTCTGGAGCAAATAGGCGGAAGAAATCAGACCGGAGTGAAAAGCAACTTCTAAGCCCCCTCTGTAAATTTCAACCCTCCAAACTTAAGTTTATTCCACACAGTACACCAGGGATGGGTCATCTGGGACACTACACAACCCCTTTTTGCATCCCTGAAAACCCCTCCAATTACACCTTCACCCCGTTGTTTCAAAATAGCCAGTGTGTCATGCAGCATAACCCTAGAGTGGCCTTAACACTCACACTGTGGCCCTTGCTTCCTCACACTGTGGCCCTTGCTTCCCCACAACTCTCAAAAGCTTGTCCATTCAAGGTATAACACAAGAGATCCTTAGAGGAGCCATGGTAGTGCAGTGGTTAGAATGCAGTATTGCAGACAAACTGCCCCACAGCCTGGAGTTCAATCCTGACCGGCTCATGTTTCACTCAGCCTTCCATCCTTCCAAGATCAGTAAAACAAGGACCCGGATTGTTGAGGGCCGTAGGCTGACTCTGTAAACAGCTTGGAGAGGGCTGTAAATCACTATGAAGCAGTATATGCCTTAAGTGCTAGTGCTATTGCTATCCTGGTGGCTTTCCGGGTGCGCTTCAAGGTGTTAGTAACAACCTTTAAAGCGCTCCGTGGCAATGGACCTAGGTATTTGCAAGACCGCCTCTTACCAAACACCTCCCTTCGACCAGTCCGCTCCCACAGAGAGGGCCTCCTTAGGGTGCCGTCGGCCAGACAATGCCGGCTGGCGACCCCCAGGGGGAGAGCCTTCTCTGTGGCAGCTCCTGCCCTCTGGAATGACCTACCCCCCGACCTACGTACAGTTGCGGACCTGTGCCTTTTTTGCCGAGCCCTGAAGGCTCATCTATTCCGTGCGGCCGGCCTGGCGTAGTTTGATTATGTTTTAGTGGGGGTTTTGTATGGGGTATTTTTAGAGCAGGCCTGTTATTTAATTTGATTTTAGACAGAAATTTGTGTATATTTATTGTGGTTTTTATTATCGCCTGTTCACCGCCCTGAGTCCCGTAAGGGAGANATAATATTTACCTTTTCCCGTACAAGCAGGGTGACAGCTGGCACCCCGTTCGTATTCTCGTTGCTTTTGTTGTTTGCAATCTGCTTCAGGAATTCCACCTTTTTTTTGCTGGCCATAAAGATGATCTTGTCTTCACAGAAAATCATGATGGTGTCGGTGAGTTCATAGCCAAAAAGCCACGTCTGGGGAATGGGGGCGAAGAGGCAGGAGATGAATGAGGACCTTTTCCCACTACACATCTGAGAACCCTGCCTTTCTCAAACTTGCTGGAGGCCGCAGCATGGCTTACCTGCAGGGCTGTGGACTTGGCATACACGGTCTCTTCGTCCACTCCCACGGAGACCACAATAGCGTCAATGGTCGCATATTCATCCTCTCCTTTCTGCAGGGAGAGAAGAACTCCAACATCAGGCAATGGATTTTTTCCCCCATTAAAAAATGGTGGCATTATGTGGAAGATCACATATATCAGTGGTGGAGAACCTATGGCACGGGTACCAGAGGCGGCACTCAGAGCCCTCTCTGTGGGCATGCGCGCCGTCGCTCCAGTCCTAGGCCTTCAGCTGGGTTTTATAAAACCTTTTTGCTTTAGGCCTCCGCCACCGTGTACAAAAAAAAAAAAGGTTCAATCAATCAGCCAATTTCAACTTCTTGGGGGAAAAAAAAACATCTTGCAAAGTCGGAATTGATTGATTGAACTTTTTAGTCCCACCCAGTCTGCTGTTACCACCGCAGCCACGCCCACCCAATTGGCCACACCCACCCGGCACCCGACAATGCATAAGTGGGTTTTGGGTTGCAGTTTGGGCACTCGGTCTCTAAAAGGTTCGCCATCACTGACATATATAGTTGTTAAGTGAATCAATTTCCCCAAATGGGCATTTTTGGCTGGACCCAGGAGGTAAATGCAGGAAACCGGCAAAAAAAATGTAAAAAAATAAATAAATCATGGTCATATAACCACAGGACACCTCAAATGGCCATAAAGTTGAGCGGACTGCCAAATGCTCAAAATGTAATCGCATGATTACAGTGTGCGTGTGGGCATCATAATTTTAAAAACGGGTCATTTTGAGGGGATCCATGATAACTTTGAGCAGAGTGACTGATTGTAAGTCAAGGACTATCTGTATTTATGGGCATGTGCAGCTATCCTGTGCCAGTCGTTACATTTTATACTGAAGAACATAATGCCAGCTTTTTTTTTTCTCATTCAAAGTCACCCACCCAATTACTTCCCTGAATTATTATATAAAAGATTAGCTGCTTTGCTTGTGTTTGATCTGCTCGATACCTTTTTCCCTGGAGAGGTTTAGGTACCTCTGTAAATTCAGTCTCCCAATAGCCTTCTTGTATACAGATGCTGTCCATTTGTCTATTTAAGTACAGCTTGATGAATACACGGATGTAGATTTTACTGTAACTACGGATGATTATAATGGCTGACAGGTTTTCTCTTTGAATATTCAACATAATGGCAGGAAGGCAAGAAAACATATGATTTGAGGCAGGCCATTATCTCGTTTTTCCACCGGCATAAAAAAAGAAACTCAGAAACTCAGAAAGTCCCAGTGTTCTTAATACCTTAGATCCAGCCTCCAAATGAGAAATAAAGGCAACAAGCAAATGACAAAGTTTGCTACCTGGACCATTAAAGAACTTTTAAAAGAATATAAATGGGTAGGAGATCATTTGGCCTTAGAGGTGCCTACAATCCATAATTGGGAGGTCTGAATCCTTAAGCAGATGGTCCTCACAGACAACAGTTCATTTAGCAACCGCCCAAAGTTACAACGGCCCTGAAAAAAGTGACTTATCACTTATAATCATTGCAGCATCCCCACGGTCAGGTGATCAAAATTCAAAGGCTTGGCAACTGGTTTGTATTTGACAGTTGCAGCGAGGGTCCCAGGGTCATGTAATTCCCTTTTACGACCTTCTGACAAGCGAAGTCAATGGGGAAGCCAGATTCACTTAACAACCAGATTCCTAACTTAACAAATGCAATGATTCACTTAACAACTGTGTCAAGAAAAGTCGCAAAATGGGGCAAATGTTTCGCTTTGCAACATAAATTTTGGTCATAACGTGATTATCTGTAATTGAGCTTTACATGAAAAGGCAGTGCTTTATATCAGGGTCTTTTAGATTAGAAGGTCTCCATCACCACAAACTGGTCACTATACCACAACATAGAATTGAATATATTCCTAACCCCATTATTCCAACTCCCTCACTCCAGAATCAGAGATAACAGGTCGTGACCTCCTGTGTGGCATCTTTTCAGATGTTTGAAGAGTGCTGTCATATCCCCCACCCCTTAGCTGTCTGATTTTAAGCTTAAACATCCCCATCCCTTCAATCTGCCTTCACAAATCTTATCTTCCAATCCCCTGATAGTTATTGTTGCCTTTCTCTGATCCTATCCAAATCCTTCTGAAAGTGTGGTCCCCAGACTGGGTGACAATTAAGGTGAGGTGTCTAATCAAAGCCCCGAAATCGCTAATTCCTGTCATCTAGAATTTTAGATTTTATTATTGGATATTTTTTAAAAAATAAAGGTACTATTAACATGGCATCCATGACTCCTTTTGAAAAGAAGTTCAGGAAACCCACAGCCATTTCTTTTTAAACATACAAAATCGAGCCTCTTCAGAAACTGGAGTATATTCTGGAAGTCTTTGAATATGCTTGCAAGGGTTAAGAAACAAATTCGAACTGGGAAAAGAAGTGATGTAATCCATAAACTTGGCATTTGTTGAACATTCTCTAGAATCAATGTTTGCTATTGTTTAATTTTCAGGTCTAATTCTGTCTTGTGTTATTTGGTTACTTGGTTTCAGACACATCACATATGCCAAAAAGTATCATTTGTTTTTGTAACCTATGTGTCACCTAAATTAAATACCTTTTACTTTGCTTGAAGTATAGGTAGCCCTCAACTTAAGACCACAATCTCTTTTGCTAAGTGAGATATTTGTTAAGTGAGTTTTGTCCCATTTTACAACCTTGGTTGCCCCCATTTGTTAAGTGAATCATTGGAGTTGCTAAGTTAGTAACATGATTAAGAGAATCTGGCTTCCCCATTGACTTTGTCAGAAGGTCGCAAAAGGACTCATGAACCCTGAGACATTGCAACGGTCATAAATATGAGTCAGTTGCCAAGCGGCTGAATTTGGTCAGGTGACCATGGGGATGCTGCAACAGTCGTAAGTGTGAAAAAACAGTCATCAGTCACATTTCTCAGTGCGTTGTAACTTCGAATGATCACTAAACAAACTGTTCTAAGTGAAGAATTACCTGTACTTCTGTTTTGTGTTTGTGTGTGTGTGTGTGTGTGTGTAAAAGCCACTTGGCAAAGTTAGTGACTCTCTCCCAAATTCAGAAAAGTTCTTACGAGCTCCACGCCAATTTGGGTGCCTGACCTTAAAGGCAACAACTGCAATTTGGAAACAAGACTTGTGCCACTAAAACCTAAAACCACACTTCTTTGCAGATTTATAACACATTTTCTATTTGCCTTGTCCTCAAAACTGCTATTCCAGGATCTTTTCCTTTTCCGCCAACACCACATCCTAGACTCAAGCTTTGTATTTTGGCTTCCCACACAACAAAACTTCACATCTATCACTTCACACTGCATTTTAACCTCTTTCTGGAGCAACAACCCACCCAGCCCATTTCTCCAACCCATCAACATCGTTTGAAGTTTTGCTCTGTCCATTGGGGATATCCCATTAGCTCCGATTTAGCGCCCTCCGCCGACCTGCGCTAATAAGAGAAATACAGGTAATCCTCGACTTACAAGAGTTTGTTTGGTGACCTTTCCAAGATACAACAGCACTGAAAAAAAGTGAGTTCTGACCATTTTTCAGTTACAGCTTTTGCAGCATCCCCAGGGTCACGCGATCAAAACACAGACATTTGGCAACCGACTCATATTTATGACGGTTGTAATGTAGTAAAATGAACAATTATTAGAATAATGAAGTGTCTGCCTAACTGCAATAATGAGGTGTCTGCATAATTGCTAGAATAACGATGGAATGCATAATCACTGGGAAAATTCACTGGGAAAGTGAATCCGTAAGAGTTCTCTCATTTTCCACAAGAGTTGCACTCTCCCTGGGTCACGTGATCCCTTTTTGGGTCCTCCTTAGAGCAAGGCCTGTTATTTAATTTGATTTTAGACAAAAATTTGTGTATATTTATTGTGGTTTTTATTATCGCCTGTTCACCGCCCTGAGTCCCGTAAGGGAGATAGGGCGGTATATAAATTCAATAAATAAATAAATAAATAAATAAGCAAAGTCAATTGGGGGGGGGGAAGCCAGATTCACTTAACAACCGTGTTACTCACTTAACAAAATGCCGCCATTCACGTAACAACTGTAGCAAGAAAGGTCGTGAAACGGGGCTGAAACTCACATCCCAAATGTCTCCCTTAGCTACAGAAACGTTTGGGCTCAATTGTGGTCGTAAGTCGAGGACCAGCTGTATAACGAAACCAATTCTCCTTTGCTGAACGGGCCACGCTTTGTAAGGCGACTTCCTGCACCCAGCAAGGCCACGACTGACCTCAGGCAGCAACCATCGAGAGGGGGAGGGGAGGAGGGACCGATCCGGCAGCTCCCTCCCCCTCCCCCTCCCCCCAAGCTTCCGGTTGAATCCTGCTTATTACTTCTTTGGCCTTCGGGGTCACAAATTCCCGCTTCAAACCAGCTCCTAGAGCGTCTCACAGTGAGGCGAAGGGGACCTTCGGAGGACCGTCGGGAACGCCGCCGGCCCTCCCAGGGAGAGGATCGGGGGATGCGCTCAAGGCGCACCCCGCCTCCCAGGCAGATCCGGGCCTGTTTTGAACCCCCAGCCGGGAGGTAGCAACGGCGGCCGGGAGGGGGGGGGCGGGTTGTTGGGGGGAGGGACCCCCGTGCTTGGCTCTCTCCCCCCGGGCGAGCGAGGCCTGACCTGCCAGTTGCTGTAGAGGCGCGTGACGCGGCGGTAGTACGCCTCGCGATCCAGACTCAGCGCCATCAGAGCGGCTCGGCCGTCGTCGCCCCGCCTCCCCTGCCGCTCGCGCCGCCGCCGCTGCTGCCGCGACCTCGCTCCTCGCGGCGACCCCGGAAGTGGAATGTCTTCTCAGCTCTCTCGCTCGCTCGCTCGCTCTATCTCGCTCTCTCCTCGCGAGACTTAGCGCGAGACTGCTGCTTCTGTTGACGCGCGTCCTCGTTTACCTTTAGCCGGAATAGAAATGTCCCTCACGGTTTTTTTTTCCACCCGTTTTCCTCTTCCCCCCCCTCCTCTTTATTCTTTAAATAAATAAATAAATCTGTCTGTCTGTCTGTCTGTCTCTATATCTATCTCTGTCAATCCTTATGCGAGCCGTCATGTCCTTGGGGAATAATTATCTATCTATCTATCTATCTATCTATCTATCTATCTATCTATCTATCTATCTATCTATCTATATTAGGGGAAATATATATATATATTAGGGGAAATATATATATATAATATATATATATATATAATTAGGGGAAAAAACTGCGGGAGAAGTAATACAACTAATCGATATTATTTTTTTTAATACGCACATACAGGTATGAAGACTATGGTATGTGTGTACGTGTATGTGTTATCTACATTACATTATATGTGTGTATGTGTAATATATGTATATACGTGTGCATAGATACAGATACCAAAAAGTAATATCGATCAGTTTTATTCTCCCGCGCTTTTTTTTTTTCCTCCGTCAAAGCGACGAAGTGAGAGGAGCGCGCATGCGCACGCGGCTGGGCTTTCAACTGGCTCCCGCCCTTTACCGGGTTCAGTCTCGCGCGCGCCCACCGCGTGACCGCGAATGGCGCGAAGGTTTTGCCCGGTCACGTGACCTCTTTCCGCTTTCTTTTGGCCCGCCTCCGACTGTTCTGTAGGCGGCTCCTTTCGCTATTGCCAAGCGGACACGTGATCTCAGACCTAACAATCGTGGGGCGAAAACCACGCATGCGCGTAGGGCAGAGCCCTCGCTTCCTCTACATAGAGATAATAATAACAACACACGGTCTACAACTTTTGGAGGGGTCAGATTTTTTTTTTAACTGCATTCACAGCTGAAAAGTCAGGGCAACTCAGCGCTTTTATTTTCTATTAATCTTCCCATATTCTGCTACACTTGCATAGCTGCCACAAGCCAATATTTTCTCACCCTCCATTAACCTATCTTTAAAGGTGAAGGATCATCTTTCCATTTGGGCATAAAATCTATGGACAGATAGATCTAAAAGCAATTCTATGACTCCTTGCTCCGCGCCCGCCACCCCTTCCCAAAATAAATAATATAACAAATATAAATAATAATAATAATAATATATTAAAATTAAAATTGGATTTTCTGATATGACAATGATACTACAAAGTGGTCCCGGAAGTATTGTATCCATGCATTGAGATGCTCTAAGGTTTAGCTCTCGTTGTCAAAGCCCATTCATGGCCAGGGGCGACCTGATTACTATTTGACGCATGCGCAGAGCATACTCAGACAGGGATCCAGTACTGTCACTAGAGGACCTGACTTTTTTCAGTGGCTGAGAAGTTCCAAGGGGAGATGTTTGCATCTCCACAGTCTGTGTGTGCCATTTTACGACCTTGCCCCAGTTGTTAAGTGAGTCACCGCAGATGTTAAGTTAGTAACTTGGTGGTTAAGTGAATCTGGCTCCCCCATTGACCTTGCCTGTCAGAAGGTTGCAAAAGGGGATCAAGGGGCCCTCTGGACACTGCGACCGTCATAAATATGAGTCAGTTGCCAAGTGTCTGAATTTTGATTACGTGAAGATGCTACAATAGTCGGGTGAAAAACAATCATTAGTTCACTTTTTTCAATGCCGTTGCAACTTTGAACAGCCACTGAATGAACTGTTGTAAGTCAATAACTACCTATAATATTCTCTCTCTAGGTTCTGGAAGGGAAAGGATATAAAAATATAGTAACTTTAATTGATGTTTAGATTTAGGGTGCAGGCAATATGTGACTTAACAACCATTTATCTAGTGACTGTTTGAAGTTACAACACTGAAAGAATGACCTACGATTGTTTTTCAGTGTTGCAGTATGTTATCAAAATTCGGATGCTTGGCAACTGACTCATATTTATGGCAGTTGCAGAGCTCTGGGGGTTATGTGATCCCCTTTTGCGACCTTCTGACAAGCAAAGTCCAAGGGGAAGCCAGATGCGCTTAACAACTGGGTTACTAACTTAACTGCAGTGATTCACTTAACAATTGTGGCAAGAAAGGTCATAAAATGGAGCAAAACTTTGTGGGAAGTCAGCTCCCCAGAGAAGGAAATATTAAAAGGGTAGAAAAATATATTTCCTCAAAAGGATTTTTAAAAGCAGAAACCAACCCTGCCCCCAAGTCTCTCTGTCCCAAGCAGAAGCCAGCTCTGTACAAATGCAAATGTAAAACATCAGGAAAGTTGGATCCAGAAGCTCAAGAAGATAAAGACCTAAAATCTGCATACCCCACCCAAACTCTAGGAGCCATTAGCCCCATCACCAGGGAAGCAGGATATGATAATAGGACTAACCCATCACCATAAAGAATATCAGAGAGGCACACCTAAACTCAGGTCAGAATACATGACACAGGAAATAGCCTCAAAGTTCATGCCACAGGAACAGGAAACTATTCCAAACAAAAGGCTAGAGAGGGTATAAAAACCTACTACCCATGTGCTCAGGTCCTTCTTTTCTCTGGTCTTTTCTACAAGAACCATCTTTCTGGCTCGTCAATAAACTGCAACCTTCTTCCCAAAGTAGTCGCCATGTTGTTTATTTATTCCCAGCTTGGATGAACCAGGATGAAGACTTTTCTTTCAACAACTCATTTAACAACACTCTTCGCAACAGAAATTTTGGTCCACCCCCTAAGCCATGGCTATGACAACAGCCTCAGGTCAATCTCAGAATCCTCAAGTGTTCAAGAAGTAAAGAAAACTGTCATGCCTTTCCTTTCTATCACACGTTTTGATAAAATATACCAGACTCCAATGGCTGGCTGGCTTAGAATACCATGTAACCCAAGAGACCCATATGAAGGGAGTTTTCTGGAAACTAAACAGGCCATGGGAGACAGATTTAATAATAATTAAAAAAAGCACAAAAGAGGAATAAAAGGACAAATTTAGGGCAAGAATGAAATCACGGGAGATAAAGTAGAAAATTAAAGTAAAAACAAAAAACTAGCTGCATTACTCTTTTGTTCCAGGAGGCAGACTCTCTCTTAATCTAGCTGGCTAGAATAGCCAACAATTGTTGATTTCACTAAGAACAAAACCAGAAAAAGTTTGAAAGTTTCATATTTGTACCCTATATTTCTTAGGGGCCAGCAACCTTGTTGCTAAGCTCTGTGGTCATAAAACAGGGTCGTGACAGTGCCCAACCTATTGTTGAAAGAAAAGTCTTCATCCTGGTTCATCCAAGCCGGGGATAAATAAACAACATGGCGACTGCTTTGGGAAGAAGGTTGCAGTTTATTGAAGAGGCAGAAAGATGGTTCTTGCAGGAAAGACCAGAGAAAAGAAAAATTGAGCACATGGGTAGTAGGTTTTTATACCCTCTCTAGCCTTTTGTTTGGAATAGTTTCCTGTTCCTGCGGCATGAACTTTGAAGCTATTTCCTGTGTCAAATATTCTGACCTGAGTCTGGGTGTGCCCTTTGGCCTTTGTGAGTTAATCCTACCATGTCCTGTCACAGGTGGACTATGCAGATTTTAAGTCTTTGTCTTCTTAACCTTCTGGCTCCAACTTTCCTGATGTTTTACATTTGCATTTGTACAGGGCTGGCTTCTGCTTGGGGGAGGGAGACCTGGGGCTATCAAGGAAAACTGGACATGCTTTTCTGTCTCTTTAAGATCCTTGAAGGAAATATATTTTTCTGCCCTTTTTAATAGTTCCTTCTCTGGGGCTGACTTCCCACACTATAATGTTAATTCTGGGTTTCTTTTTTTTTTTTTTTTTTAACAAAATTTTTTTT
>NW_015386174.1:175511-181818 GCF_001527695.2 Protobothrops mucrosquamatus | reverse complement strand
CGCTCTCCCGAGATAAAGGGAGAGCTTTTGGGACTCTACTCCTATCCAGGAGTACTCACCTCGACCCCTTCTCCCGGGGCACAAGGTTCCAAGCCGCTGAACAGCTGCTGACCGCTGTTCATGCTGGCTCTGACGCCTTCCCAAGCGGACGGCTCCGAAAAGAGCCGCCATCGGCGCGCCGTCCCACCGGAAGTCCAATTCTGGGTTTCTTATCTACTTTCTTTATGGGAAATGTTAGAAGTTAAAAGCCCTCTGATCTGCCTCCCCCTTCCCCTTTTTTGGCACCTCACTGGTTCTAAGGAGAGGCAGGAATTCCCTCCGGGGTTGGGGGAGAGACACCAGAGATGGAGTCTGCATGTCTGACAGCAAGTTTAACGAAGAGAAGGACGAGGGGGGACATGATAGCAGTGTTCCAATATCTCTGGGGCTGCCACAAAGAAGAGGGAGTCAAGCTATTCTCCAAAGCGCCTGAAGGCAGGACAAGAAGCAACGGATGGAAACTAATCAAGGAGAGAAGCAACCTAGAACTAAGGAGAAACTTCCTGACAGTTAGAACAATTAACCAGTGGAACAACCTGCCTCCAGAAGTGGTGAATGCTCCATCACTGGAAGTTTTTAAGAAGAAACTGGACAGCCATTTGTCCGAAATGGTATAGGGTTACCTGCCTGAGCAGGGGGTTGGACTAGATGACCTCCGAGGTCCCTTCCAACTTTATCAATATTATTATTATTATTATTATTATTATTATTATTATTATTATTATTATTATTATTATTATTATTATTATTATTATTATTATTATTATTAGCATCCCAAACTGCACAGGAAGGAACTACACCCCAAGTTCACACAAAGGACCAGTCCCCCTATTAAAACCAAGTCCCTGCACCCCATTTTCTCCATAGCCTACCCTCTAGAACAGAGCTTTTATTCTTGAGGATAAAATCTCCTTTTTCACAGTGTGTCTGGATTTTATTTTTTTTCTTTTGATTTGTTCTTGCTTCACACACAAACACACACTCCAGGGTTTGTGGAAACCCAGTTATTCTTCTAACAGAAACTAGCTGTGAGGGTCACAAATGGTGACCATGTGATTGTAGGATTCAGTGGCCCTTGTAAATGCATGCCGGTTGCCAAAGGCCCAAATCATGACCTTATGAACACAGGTGTGGGAAGCCAGCCCCAGAGAAGGAAATATTAAAAAGGGCAGAAAAATATATTTCCTCAAAAGGATTTTTAAAAGCAGAAACCAACCCTGCCCACAAGTCTCTCTGTCCCAAGCAGGAGCCAGCTCTATACAAATGCAGATGTAAACCACCAGAAAGGCCCCAGCTAGGAGATCAAGAAGACAAAGACCTAAAATCTGCATACCCCACTCAAATTCTAGGAGCCATTAGCCCATCACTAAGGAAGCAGGATATGATAATAGGACTAACCCATCACCATAAAGAATACCAGAGAGGCACACCTAAACTCAGGTCAGAATACGTGACACAGGAAATAGCCTCAAAGTTCATGCCACAGGAACAGGAAACTATTTCAAACAAAAGGCTAGAGAGAGTATAAAAACCTACTACCCATGTGCTCAGCCCTTCTCTTCTTTTCTCTGGTCTTTCCTGCAAGAACCATCTTTCTGCCTCTTCAATAAACTATAACCTTCTTCCCAAAGCAGTCGCCATGTTGTTTATTTATCCCCGGCTTGGATGAACCAGGATGAAGACTTTTCTTTCAACAATTTGGCACCCCAGATGGGACTCCAAGCTAAACTCTCCAATGGACTGAGACTGGTAAGCCCCATCTTGCCGGCAGCAGACCCCTTGTGTCTGTGGATGGGTTTCCCAGGCCCTACCCATGTGGAGCGAGGGTAGTAAAGGGAGTTTTGGGTTTTGAGCTCAAGGGCTGCTTTGGAAAGAAGGTGAAGGTGAGTACCTCTAAATTTTAAGTTTAAAGACCAGGGGAACAAAGGAAATGTGTGTATGTCTGTGTGTGTGAGTGAGAAGACCCTTTTTTTCCAATCACAGTTGGATTTTGCTCCTTCTGGTCTTTCCTAGCCGCAGAAAGGATCTATTTAATTGGCAGACCCTGGAAAGCATGGGGGTTTGGCCAGAGTGTAGGACCTTTTGTTAGGGAAAAGGGAGAGGCCATGTGAAAATGGAATGGAATGAGTGAATGAGAGAATTGGATTTGGGCAACCAACTGGTAAGGCCCTGTAAGCAAAGCCCATCTATAGGAGGGGCCCCTACTAGTGCACAAAGCACAGGTCCTCCCAGACTTCTAAGTCTGAAAACTGCAGGCGGGGTGTAAACGGGGGCCGAGTACCTGTGCGGCAGGTCCTCCTCGAATAATTTATTTTTGAGGTCCGCAAAGTGACGGCAGGGAGTTCCCTAAACTGGAAGTGCCCTTACTCCGTGTAAGGAACCGGAGTCTTCCTGGGCAATTTTTTAGTGCCCAAAAACTGACAGGCGGAGCGGCAGGGTTGTTGTCGCTAAGAGTGGCTGGGAAGTGCTGCTAGGAGAAACCTGACTTGAGGCAGATTGGACCCCACATTGGAAGGGGAACATGGGTAGCTGCAGTTCGAGGGTTGAAATTAGGTCACCTATTGGAGATTTGCTCGAGGTGTGGGACGAGAGGCGAGTGCCTGTCCTGGATGGTATGAAAAAGAAAAAGCGAGACAAATTTGTGAAGAATGGGCTTTGCTGGGAAACCAATTTGGCTAAATAAAGGTACTTAAAGGGAAAATAAGAAATAGTGACTCTCTCTCTATCTCAACCACGTGGTATGTTTAAGATTGGAGCCTTCCCTAACTTAATTGAAATTTATGGTGGGAATGACTAGGATGTGTAAAATTAAGACTTCCGATTCCCTTTTCTGTACTCTTCCTTGTCTTTGTGTGTATATGTTTGTCAAAGTCTTTGTGTGTGAGGTAAATGTGACTGTTAACTGTTTCAAATCCAAAGAGATAAGAATTTTAAAATTCTGCTAGAAATTCTGCTTAAATTAAGCGACCAAAAGAAAATACCCTCACTCTGTTTGTCTGGCCAACAGAGTGAAGAGAAATGTGTTGTTTTTTTCTTTTCCCCTTTCTCTCTGTGTACTCTTAAGAACAGCCCAAAGTTAGCAGGAGGGAATGTTTTAAGTTCATCTGCTAGAAAGGTTTCACTCTTGCATTTAATAATATATAATAAAGTTGGAAGGGACCTTGGAGGTCATCTAGTCCAACCCCCTGCTCAGGCAGGAAACCCTATACCAGTGTTTCTCAACCTTGACAATTTTAAGGCATGTGGACTTCAACTCCCAGAATTCCACAGCCAGCATTGCTGGCTGTGGAATTCTGGGAGTTGAAGTCCACATGCCTTAAAATTGTCAAGGTTGAGAAACACTGCCCTATACGAACTTTATCAAATGCCTTACTGAAGTCCAAGAAAATTATATCCACAGCATTCCTCTGGTCCACTAATTTTGTCACTTGGTCAAAGAATGCATGATCTGTTTTTGACAAACCCATGTTGGCTTTTAGTAATGACTTTGTTTGCCTCTAGGTGTTCGCTGTTTCTTGTTTGATTATCTTTTCCAGAATCTTCCCAGGTATTGAGGTCAGACTGATAGATCTGTAGTTCCTGGATCTATTTTTTCCCCTTTTTGTTTTGAAGATGGGAACTACATCAGCTCTTTTCCTGTCCTCTGGTAGTTCCCCAGTGCTCCAGGATCTTTGAAAAATATAGTTCAGTGGTTCTGAGATCACATCTGCCAGTTCCTTGAGAACCTTGGGGTGTAATCCATTTGGTCCTGGTGATTTGAACTCGTCTAGGCTGGATAGCTGCTCACTTACCATTTTCTTGCCTATCTTAACTTGTGTTTCTAATCTATTTTTTTTATGGTACTGTTTTTGATAAGTTGGACTGTTTTTTTTCCCTTTGTGTAAAGACAGATGCAAAAAAATGAATTAAATAGTTCTGCTTTCTCCCTGTTGCTTGTCACCTTCTTGCCACTTTCCCCCACTAATGGACCAATCATTTCCTTCACTTTTTTCTTGTTTTTTTTACAAGACTCTGCCCTCGTGCCCCATCACGCGCAGATGATGCTGCGGGGCGCGGGCAGAGCCGCCATGGCACTGCTGGGCCGCCATGGCAATCTGTGGAGGCAGTGGGTGGCCCTGTGGGCGGGTAGGGCCGGGATGGGGCGGGGTGGGTGGGACAAGGCGGAGCGAGGGCAGGCGGGGCCATTTTTTGGGCACTCGGTCTCTAAAAGGTTCGCCAACACTGTCCTAGAGGGAAAGAAGCCCAAACGGACCCCCAGCTCTTTGAGGTGATTTTTGTTTGATTTACGCAACTCGTGTATAACAGCACCGCAAAAGAACAGGGTGGGCGAGGGAGGGCTCACGTTTTGTGCATTTTGTTCCTTTTATTAAAAAAAAAAAACAAAAGAAAAAAAAAAAGGAGAATCCAGCTACAGGAAGCTCTATTGTCTCTCCTCCCTCGGCCCCCTGCCACCCGAACAACCACCCGCCCTCGTGACATTTTTAAACCCCCTCACAAATTCATTTTTTCTTCCCCACAGCCTCGGCCATATTACACAAGACATATTACATATTTATAAATATAAACCCCACCCACACGGAGACAGGGGCATGGAGGGAAAGGAAAAGGCGTCCTCACCACCCTCCTTTTGCACTTATATTACAGCACGTGAACCGGGGCGATGGTGGCGGTGGCGGTGGCGAACGGAGCCGGCTGTGGGGAGACCCAAAGGAAAGGGAAGGAGCTGCTACCTAGATCCAGGTCATCTTAGCTTAATGGGGAGGAGGAGGAGGACTGGGTGGTCTTTGCTGCCTCGGGACTGCAGCCAGGGAGACAGTTCTCGGGTGACAGTTCCAAGTGCTGCAGGAAGAGGGGCAGATCTGCTCACCCGACCGACAGCCACCTTTTAAATTTTTTTTTCCTTTTTTTTTTCTTTCAAAAAATAAGCCCCGCACGAGCACCCTTGGAGGCAAGTCGTTATTTCCCCCATCCGACCCTTGCTGGGTTTGAAGGACCCTGCTTTGTCCTCCCAGCAGCCAACGGGGGACGAAGGGAACCTGTCTGCCGAGGGGGGCCCCAACGGGCCCCCCCGAGTCTCTGGCCTTTCAAATTCAATGTCATGAGGACGGCTAGCCCCCCCGGAGAGGAGCTGGCCCCTGTCGGAATCCGCCCGTCTGCCCTCCGAGACGTCAGTTCAGTCTTCTCCCTCCTCTTCCCCTTCCTCGCTGGAGTCGGAGTTGGCTGGCATCATGGGGTCGTCGTCGAGCAAGGAAAAGTCCCGCTCCGAGCTGGCGTAGCCCTGAGACAAGTCGTCCATCTCGTCTTCCTCCTCGTCCTCGTCCACGCGCTGAGGGTGGCCCAGATGCAAAGGGGCGGCGGCGTAGCCGGCGTGGCCCAGTCCCGGGTGGAGAAGGCTGGCGGAGGAGGTGGCGGCGGTGGCAGCGGCGGCCGGGAACGGCATGTATTGCAAGGCAGAGCCATGGGCCGGGGGGGCTTGGAAGTGTGCGTGGTGCAGAGAGAGGGGTCCCGTGGCTCCTAGTTGGACCCGGCCGGCCCCCATCAGAGCCATCATGTTGGAAAACTCCATTGGGGTCTGGCGACCGCGTTTCTGTGCGTTGTCGGCGGCCCCCACGGCCCCTGGAAGGAGGCGGTTCATCGTCGGATCTGGAAGAAAACCCTGCAGAGAAGTAGAGACTAAATTAAGCCGTGTTCATCCTCCGTGGCTCACCTGGTTAAGTGGCTCCCTCCACTGATGGGCTCACTCTGGGCATTTGGAAGCACAGGATCTCGCCCTGGAAAAAATGATGGCTGGTCCTACGCTTACAACAGTCGCAGCGTCCGCAGGGACGCCCCGATCATAATTCAAGTGTTTGGTAAGCAACAAGCATTCGTGACCTCGCAGGGTCCTGTGATCAGCATCTGCGACCCCTCCCAGGAAGCTTTTGACATGCAAAGTCAGCAAGGGAAGCTGGACTCACTTAATGACTGGGGCAAAAAAATGGGTGTAGGATCAGGCACGCTTCATGTAACTGCATCACCTAGCAATGGAACATCCAGTCCCAACTGTGGTCATAAATCAAGGATTACCTCTCTATCTATTCCCTCCCTCCATCATCTATCTCTCTTACCTATCCATCTATCTATAACTATATGCCTGCCTGCATCCATTTGTCTGTCTATCTCCCTCTCTCTTATCTATCATCTATTTACAGTATATCTATACACCTGCCTGCCTGCATCCATCCCCCACTTTTCCGCCTTTCCTATCTATCTATCTATCTATCTATCT
>NW_015386174.1:147445-175099 GCF_001527695.2 Protobothrops mucrosquamatus | reverse complement strand
GGGGGGGAAGAGGTTGAGTTAGATGCTGCTCAGTGTGTACCTTATTGCGTGCATTTTATAAAATCATCCTCTATTCTACAAGCTGTCAATGTCTTTTTTCTTTTTTTTTGGTCAATTCTGGCAATAGGAAGAAGGATGCATTTCCCAGAAGCCCAAAAGTATAAACCAGATAAAGTCTAAGAATTACTAAGACTGCAATTTCATGACTCTCTTTCTCTTGTGTTCTTTCCTATTACCTCCCTACTACTGCCACTTGCGGCTTTTAACTTCCATCTCTCCTTTGGCTATGCTACACCCCTTCCTCCCCAAAGCAAGCGGCCTCCACCCCAAGGCACTCTGCTTCTTCTCACCTACATTAGACAGAAGGAAAGTAACTCATTGCTCCTAGCTTTGATTTTGAGATCTCTGTACACGTGTTCAGCTAGAATTGCTGGCTCTTTTGGTAGGGGGGGGGGGTTAGTAGGGTGCATGTGAATGGGTGAGAGGGAACCCAACAGCCCCACGCAGGAGAAAATAAGGGGGGAGGAGAGCAAAGATGGATGAGGATTCTTTCTGTTGGATATATACAGGGAGTTCTCGACTTACAACCATCCGTCCAGTGACTGTTCTAAGTTACAACGCCACTGAAAAAAAGGGACTTATGACCGCTTATCACTTGCGCCCTTTGCAGCGTCCCCGTGGTCACGTGGTCAAAATTCAGAGGTTTGGCAACTGTATTTATGAGAGTTGCAGTGCCCCGGGGGTGTGTTGTGTTTGTGTGTGTCATATGATCCCCTTTTGCGACCTTCTGACAAGCAAAGTCAATGGGGGAAGCCCGATTCACTTAGAAACCGTGTTACTAATTTAGGGATCCTCTTAACAAACGCGGCAAGAAAAGTTGTAAAATGGGGGCAAAACTCACAGAACCGCCATGTCGCTTAGCAACGGAAGGTTTGGGCTTACAGTTGCGGTTGTAAGTTGAAGATTACCTGTAAACACCCACCCCCCCACACCCCTCTCTCTCTACTCAAGAGGGCTTTAATCTCTCCTGGAGATTTTGGGGGTTATATTCTTAGGCAGAATGCTGGTTTCTTGAGACTAGGACCAGCACTTGGAATTAGAAGCAAGCATTTAAAGCAGGGGTGTCAAACTCAATTTCATTGAGGGCCGCATCAGCATTGCGGCTGCCCTTGGGGGGCCAGGTGGGTGTGGCCTACTGGGTGGGCGTGGATGGAGTGGGTGTGGCCTACTGGGTGGGTGTGGTCAGCTCTACATCGTTCGTGTCAAGGGTGCCTGTGGGGGCCTGGGCAGGAGTGGGACAGATCTGAGGGTCTCTGGCAGAAGGGGGTGGGACCGGGGCAAGTGCCAAGGCATGGTCCATTTCTTCATTCCTCACAAAGGGTGACATCTCCCCAGCATGCACCCAGGGGGCAGAGCCGACACGGCAGGGGCTGGTTCCTTGCTGTTTCTAGATGGCCTTGTGGAGCTAAGACTGATTGCATTTCAGCATAGATGGCTACCACAAAATTGTACATTGGCTCCCGGACGGCCTGGGCCAGGGCCAAGGCAGCGGGGGCCGTTCCCTCACTGTTTCCAGGATGTCTGATTTAAAGTCTCATTCAGAAGAGGCAAATTGTGGCCCTTTTGCAACGTCTGGTTAGGGCAGATCGGTGTGCTGGCTTTGAAGACTCTAGGTCTGGTTTCAACTGTTTCAGCCTGGTGGCCCTGAGAATTTCTTAGAAGATGAAATAGCAAGACATCTTCTTAAGAGAAAAAGTAGGACAATATCTTAGCAGGTTACAACACCTTGCGGGAGATGTGGAGGGAGAAACGATGTCTGGGGATGGAAAGGAAAAGTTTCCAAAAAGGAAGGGTGGAAGATTAGCACCCCGTGGACAACAAAGACATATAGCTGAACCAATACGTACAGCCAGGAAGCGAGGATCTACCGCATACTCAGGGTGGGCCTGCAGCCACACCTCCAGATCAGCCCGGCGGGGAGCTGCGTCGCCCACCAGCAGCGTCCCATCAGTCTTGTTCACCACTGGGATATGAGCCTCCAGGTCAATATCTGGGCCCCTCAGTGCTTCCAGACACTGCAGTTCCAGCTGGGAAAGAAAGAAAGAAAGAAAGAAAGAAAGAAAGAAAGAAAGAAAGAAAGAAAGAAAGAAAGAAAGAAAGAAAGAAAGAAGAGAGAGATAGAGAAAATGGAGGGAGGAAGGAAGAAAGGAAGGAAGAAAGAAAAGAGTGAGAGAGAGAAAATGGAGGGAGGAAGGAGAGGGGAGGGAGGGAGGGAGGGAGGGAGGAAGAAAGAAAGAAAGAAAGAAAGAAAGAAAGAAAGAAAGAAAGAAAGAAAGAAAGAAAGAAAGGAGAGAGAAAATGGAGGGAGGAAGGAAGAAAGAAAAGAGGGAGAGGGAGAGAGAAAATGGAGGGAGGGAGGAAGGAAGAAAAAAATGAGAGAGAAAATGGAGGGAGGGAGGAAGAAAGAAAAAAAAGAGAGAGAAAATGGAGGGAGGGAGGAGAGGAAGGAAGGAAGAAAGAAAGAGAAAGAAAGAAAGGAGAGAGAAAATGGAGGGAGGGAGGAAGAAAGGAAGGAAGAAAGAAAACAGAGAGAGAGAGAGAGAAAATGGAGAGAGGAAGGAAGGAGAGGGGAGGAAGGAAGGAAGGAAGAAACGAGAGAGAGAGAAAATAGAGGGAGGGAGGAAGGAAGGAAGGAAGGAAGGAAGAAAGGAGAGAGAGAAAATGGAGGGAGGGAGGAAGGAGAGGGGAGGAAGGAACAAACAAACAAACAAAAGGAAGGAAGAGGAAGAGGAAGAGGAAGGGGAGAAAGGAAAGAAGGAAAGAAAAAAGAAAAAAGAGAAGAAGAAAAAAGAAAGAAAGAAAAGCTGAAAAGTCAGGGCCTCTAAACACAGCTCTTCCACCTCCCTTTCCATCGCAGTGGCACCAACATGCTCCCTTCCACTGACGGGATGGATCGGATGCCTGTGGCCGCCCATCCCAACTACTGACTCTCCGTGCAGCTAGCAATTGCTTACCTCCACCATTTTTTTGCTACTTTTTTTCTGGGTGAGAGCAGGCCGATCCCGAACGGTGCCATTTGGGACCAGCTTGTGCTTTTGGAAAGTCAGTTTGATTCCTTCTTCCTGGAAAAATGCAGAGAGAGTTAGGGCATGGGTGGAGAATTCAGGACCCCCCTCCCACCACGCACCCTCCCAATTAAGCCTTAAGAGTTCCCACGGATGGGGTGGTTGGAATTCGGGAAAAACAAACAAATAGTGTAAATCAGTGGAACAAAAATATGTTGATTATCCACAGGATAATCTAAGCTTCTAGACAGGCTTGGAGGGAGTGTGGAGCGGCGGTGGGGAGGGAAGAAGTAGGGGCCTTAGCAGATTCTACCGCTATCTTTAGCAATGGGTGGAGAGAAGCAACCTAGAACTAAGGAGAAACTTCCCGACAGTTAGAACAATTAGCCAGCAGAACAACCTGCCTCCAGAAGCTGTGAATGCTCCAACACGGGAAGTTTTTAAGAAGAGACTGGACAACCACTGGTCTGAAATGGTATAGGTTGGACTAGAAGACCTCCAAGGTCCCTTCCAACTCTTGTTATTCTCACCAAATGACCTGAAACTGGCCTACAAAAGGGTGGGTCCCATAGGTCTTGAGGTCTTGGACAAGAAGTTAAGGGTGGAATGAAAACAATTTGGCAATTTTACTGCTTTATTTAGCAGCTAAATCTCAAGTTTCGTCAATTTTCAAATTTCCTACGATACAGCCATTTGGGTTTGCACAGGGAATCGGTCCTGGCATGCGGGAGACGTGGGGGGAGGGATTGATGCTGTTCTTCCACACCTATCTTGAACTCACATCTTTGATCTGCACGGTAAACTCCTTCTCTTGGCCACCGTGTCGGAGGCGGGTGAAGGAAGCTGTGCCTTCCTCTTGTGATGCCAGAGGGCAGATGTGAGGGATGGGGGAGGTGGTGTACTCTCCGTGCATGTGGGGCAGGCCTTCTCCCTGGCCAATACAGGACACTACCTGGCCCTGCTGTGGGGAGGGCCACTTTCCGGACAGCACAGCCTGGCACACCAAGTCGATGCGGTTGATGAGGACACGGTCCTGCAGAAGAGTAAGAGAAAGAGATACTACTCGTCTGGGCAAAAGAGGCCAACATCTGCAAGATTCCTTCAAATCCAACCCACATTTTTCCCATTTGGGGAACTGGGTATCTCCAAGACCTCTCAACTTCTCTCCAACGCTTAATGCTTTGGCGATGCTCGCTAGTCGACCGAGCTCAGAGAGCACCAAGGACTCCACACTTAATAGCAATAGCACTAGCAACAGCCCTTAGACTTAAAGAGTATATACCACTTCATAGGGCTTGACAGCCCTCTCTGAGTGATTTACAGAGTCACCATCTTGCCCCCCAACAATCTGGGTCCTCATTTTACCAACCTCGGAAGGATGGAAGGCTGAGTTAACCTTGAGTCGGTCGGGTTCAAACTGCTGGCAGTTGGCAGAATTAGCTTGCAATACTGCATTCTAACCACTGCGCCACTACGATTCTTCATGCTTTCTCTGTCAGAAAGACTAAGTTATGTATACCAGGGCTTTTCAACCTTTTCACCCATTGTACCACTTTTAGGATATGGCAACATCCGAGTACCACCAGTCGCCCAGCAAGGTGTCAAAAACGTGATGACCCCCCCCAAAAAGAAAAAAGTGATAAAGTACAGGTAGTCCTCGACTTACAACAGTTCGCTTAGTGTTACAATGGCACTGAAGTTACAATGGCACTGAAAAAAGTGCCCCCCAAGCCACAGCCGAGCAAGACACCTGCCTGCCCGCCCGGTAGCGCTCTTCCTCCTGTCCGAGGTTTTCATTGTGAGCATTTCTGTTGAGGATTGGCAGCGGGGGTGGGGTGGAGGGGTGCTTGGTTTTTATTCCCCCCATCTGCTGGGTGGTTGCAGCAGGTATTGGTCACTTCACATGACCCTGGGACACTGTGACTGTCATAAATATGAATCAGTTGCCAAGCATCTGAATGTAAATCACAAGACCCTGGAGATGCTGCTACATTCCAGCTGATTGGCGCTTCTTCTGGGCTCAGCAGAAGCACCAGGATCAGCGCAGAGCTCCAGCTGGAGCCTGGCGCTGATCCTGGCACTTCCGCTGAGCCCTGAAGAAGCGCCGATCAGCTGGAAAGCGTCACTGATCCTGGCGCTTCCGTTGAGCCCTGACAGCCCAGCAGCTCCAGCCGTCTCTCACTCAGGCTTGTGCGGTGCTGCCACCGGTTCAGCTCATTCCCCTCCCCTGCTACCACTTTTCTAGGATGGTCGCGTACCACCTGCCAGGTGACAATGTACCACAGGTGGTACCCGTCCCACTGGTTGAAAAGCCCTGCCTTAGTGCAACATGCAACTCCGGCAGTATCCCTGCCTTCTTGGGCTCGGCCGTTACCTTTGGCCACTCGTGGGCCCTCTGGCGCTCCTGCAGCAGCAGATCCGAGGCACTAGGCTGCGGCGAGTTCCCCTCGTGGGAGGTGGGCAGAGAGAGCAGCGAGGACTCCTCCTCCTCAAAGAGCTTCCCGCCACAAGAAGCCTCTTCACCTGGTGGGAAGACAACAACGAGAAGGTAGGAAGGGATTTGGAATGGAAAGAGAAGAGAGTCTGCTTCAGATGAGGAGGAGTCAAGAATGGAACTTCGGCAGCTACCTGCCTCTTTGTTTCTTCTTGCCATTAGAGTTGGGGGGGAGGAGGTGTTGCTTTGAAAGGGTTTAGATCAGGAGTGTCAAACTCGCAACGTCACGCAACGTGTCGCAACTTTTTTTTGCCATTGCCGGCAATGGGGTGGGCGTGGTTTTGCTACGATGCATCTGGCCCGCGGGCCGGCAGTTTGACACTCCGGGTTTAGATGAAGGAACGAAACTTTGCTGATTCTGCTGAAATTACTGTGAAGAGCCTGAGTCATTTCCAAGGACACTAAAGCAGGTGTGGAAGAAAAGCAGACGGTTCCCATAACAAAGGGAAATTGTTTACAGTGACTATGGGAAAAAGGGCGGGGGCTTGGACGATGAGACTGTTGTTTAATTCTTTGATCTGTAGCTGGGAACCCCAGAGTGAATTTGGCTTCGACAAGAACTATGCCGTATATCCAATAAACAAAAAGAATTCCGGAACCGGAATGTTTCTGGTGATTTATTTGGATTTTTGAGCTGGATGTTGACAGGAGGACCTGGGTGGGCAGATTACATAACACCATCCCAATACTAAAAGTGCCCAAAGGGGATGGTGTTTTTTTTTGGTGTGTGTGTGTATGTATGTGGCTTCTAAGCAAGCTCACATACACCCTTTTGCTAAAGTCAATCCATGCTGCATTGATTCAATGCTTGGCAGGAGGGCCAGCTGAAAATCTCCAAGCGTGCTGTTTACGAGTCCCGTTACCGGAGAAATAAGGGACAGAAAAGGCTATTAATAAAGTTGAGTGGCAAAAAGTATCTAACATGGAAGGCTGTCTTTTTTAAAAGACTGCATTAGAGCGTGTCAGGTAACAACAATAAATAAAGGTTTTATAGAAGAGAATTGCAGATTGATCCAGAAATGGTAGTCACGACTAAATGAAATCACAAATGAGACAGGCTACAGATACACTCGTTCGGCCATTACTCCACTTTGATAACACACCCCGAGCAACAAAAGAAAACAATTGGGGTTTGGTTCCGTGATATGCCTCTGTCAGGATAATTTCTCCTAAGTTTAAGCTAACTTATTGGATTATTACGAATTGGGAGGAGGAGAATTCTCCTGAATTCCCTAGAAGAGGGCGCAAAATATCCTCTTTTGGATTTTTTTGAGATCCATTGCTCCTGTAAAAAGGCAAGATTAAAAAAAAAAAAAAAAAAACCGTTCCACTAACCGGAATTTCTCATTTTTAGTAGAAAGGCGGTTCTAGGGCCAATCCCGCCTTGATTTTTAAAAGCAAGGAAGGCCTGGGCCATTTTCTCCTCAGGATATGAGCGGGAAAGAAGAGACATCTTAAAAAAAAACAGCTCACCCTCACTGTCATCGGAGCAGCCCGAGGAGGACGAACACGACGATGAAGCAGAAATCTTGCTGAGGTCAAGTTCGGAGTCGGAGTCCTCGGCCGATTCAGGTTTGGGGGGCAAGGTGAGGGGCTGTTGCGGAGCAGGTGGCTCATTCAACGGTGGAGCGAGGAGCAGGGGGGACGGAGCGGCCGCCGTGCTGACCCCCGGAAGGGGTAGCCCTGTAGGCTGGGCTGGCACCGGGGGCGGAAGAGGGGGTGTCCCTGTGCCCCCTGCCCGACTGTGCAGGTGGCTGAGCCGAGCCGCCAGGAAAGAAAAGTCTGGGTCTTGCATGATGGTGGTGTCAGTCTGGCTAAGACCATGGCGGGCCACTCCCCGCAGCAGCTCTCCGTCGTGGCGCCCGCACTGCCACCACAGTGGCATTTCAGGGCCAGGGGGCTGGCACAAGGCGAGGCGCTCCTCCAAGAGGGGATGGCACAGCACTTGCTCCCGCAGACGGCGCAGGAGATCGATGCGGTATAGGGTGCGGGAGGCCCGCTCTTCCGTGATGGGTTCGATGAACAGGGTGGGGTCTGGAGACTCTGGAGAAGAAGGGAAAACCAGGTGAACGTGGAAATCTTCCCGTTTCTCGCTCTTTTCCCAAGTTGTTTCTCTTCTACTCCACCCCATCCCTCCCGGCCCACTGTCCGAAGCCCTTATAGCACTGTTTCTCAATTTTAGCAACGTTAGGACGTGTAGACTTTAATTCCAGTAAACCTCCGGAATTCTGGGAGCTAAAGTTCACCCATATTAAAGTGGCTGAGCTTGAGAAGCACTGATTTATGGCAGGGGTCCCCAACACCCAATCCATGACCCAGTGCCGGGCTGCAGCCCGTTTGGAACTGGGCCCGCGGAAGTGGTGGAGGCAAGCACACCTATGCGCACAACACTGCATTTGTGAAAGCAGCATTTGTGTGCGTGCAACCTCTGCCGGGCCAGAAAGACTGCTGCCTTATGCCTTACTTTCAGAGATTCGTTCGCATCTCCAATATGATCAGAATGATAAACCCTGATTCAGTCCCATTGACCTCCAAGGATCTTGGACAAGACTCACAAGAGTCTCAAACAATACCACTGGGCAGTTTATTGCCAATTATTATTATTTTTTAAAAAAGTGAAATGTAAAAAAATGGGAACGACTTAATTCAAGAGTAGTATATATATAGAGAGAGAGAATCTTGGAATCTGTAAGAGTGACTTCCCAGCCTCATTTAAAGTGAGTTAAACAGGGCAAAGGTCTTTTTTGCATGCTTTGAAAAACTTCTTTCAAGGAGTTTTCTCTACTTGGACTAAATTGCCCCTTTTTAGAAAAACTGTCAATCGACTTTGCTGTCTCTTGATTGTTCATGTCCGTGTTTTTCTCCATTCCTTTCCCAGTCTTCTGAAACAATTTAGAAGTACTTGGGAAGTCACAAGAGTGTACAGTCCAGTGGCTCCCAACCTTTTCTATACCCCGCACCCCTAGAACGCTTCTGATATATTCCCTCATCCCTTACAAGAGTTCAAAATAACAAAATATGCATGTACACTATAATTTTGAAACTTCTAAAGCCAAGTTTTTGCGCCTCCTGGAATAGCGTCTCGCACCCCCAGTTGGGAACCCCCGATATAGTCTATCGCTCCTGTTGATGAAAGCAATCTCTCTCTTTTTAAGCTTCAATCTGAACCTCCCCCAAAAAATTGTAACCGCTTTTAAAGTTGCATTAACTTTAATGAGTGGTTTCTAATTGTTTCTCCGGCTCATGCAGAAGCTAGAGAAAAGAGAAATATTTTAATACGTGGCAAAAAGGTGCTGAACGCACATTCATATTATCTGAACCTTTTTTTTAAAAAAAAAAGTTCTTTTCAAAATCTGCACGGCCTTAATAAAATGAATGTAAAAAGCTTTCTGCCTAATGCAAATGGCACGTTAGGGCAACCTTGGCTGACTGCAAAAACATCAGAAACGAAAACTTAATTTACCATAGAACGATATGGACAAGTCCATCAAATCAGTGGAATAATGTTCAATTCAAGGGTTGTAGGTTTTTTTTAAAAAAAAAAAAACTTGAAAAAAAAAACCCTGGTATTCCCCAACTGGTGCTGTCTGTGATGACGCAGGGGCCCGAACGGAGGCAAAGCACTTAGCTGGTCGGAATAATTGTCTTTGTAAGCACTGCCAATGTTCACCCAACAGCCCCCACATATGCTGGCACAAAACAGTCAACGGAGTTAAACAGTTCTTTAAAGTAAAACAGATAACAAAGTATGATCTTTTCCACGCCCAGCTTGCCTGTAACCTGCAAACTGCAAAACGGAGGACAGCAAGGAGAACTCAGCAGGAAACAAACTTGATCCAAAATACAAAGAGTCCAGGTACAAGAGCTCACATCACAAGAGTTCACGTTTGTTCCTGGCAAATGCCCCACCACACAGCGTCTCCTTAAATACCTACTCCCCAGGTGTGCCTTGTGGAGTGGGGCTGCGACGCTCTCCTCCCGAGCAAGTGAGCCTGCCTCCGTTGTTCCCTCCTCCTCTCTGCTCTCCTTGCTCTGGGATCTGGTGGGGAGGGGCCTTGCTCCTCGCCTGAGCTCTGCCTTCTCTGTTCCAAACTGGAAGGGCCCTGGCCTGCTTCAGCCTGCTCCTCCCCGCCGTCCTCCGAAGCCACAGACACCCCCTCCTGGGCCTCAACAGGGAACTCCATGTCGTCCTCAGAGTCAGGCTCGGCATGACACTGTCTATCTCATTCGCAATTCTTCCTAGGTCTGATCGTAGGTCTGAATTTTCAGCAATTGTACCAACAGAAGACTCGAGGAATGCAGACCTAGAGATTGCCAATCCGAACCCAGTGCTGAGGCATCCTAAAGAGGTCCTACCCATCCAGACTCCCGCTACTCACCATCGCTTGCAGCAGGAGGAAGACGGCAAACCTGTCGACACATGGCTACAAAACCGTGAAAATACTTGGCTAGGCTCTCATCGGTCTTCTTGTCCAAGCGGGCAAGGATCCGAAACCGACTCCAATGAAACCGCATCGTGTCTGGATCATACTCCACTCCAAACGTGGAAACCACGCGATAGAAATCCGACTGTTCGCGGCGTGTCCACCTTTGGATACAAATGATCATTGGACTCCCTCATGGCACACTGAACCAGTGGGCCATGCGCTCTTGCCCACCTGCTGATCGACTGAAAAGAATCATCTGCCTTTTCTCTAAAATGACCTAGAACAGGAGTGTCAAACTCAATTTCATTGAGGGCCGCATCAGCATTGCGGTTGCCTTCGGGGGAGGGTGTGGCCAGGGTGGGTGCGGCCTACTGGGTGGTCGTGGATGTGGCCTACTGGGTGGGCATGGCCAGCTCTACATCATTCGTGTCAAGGGGGCCTGTGGGAACCTGGGCAGGAGTGGGACAGATCTGGGGGTCTCTGGCAGAAGGGGGTGGGACCGGGGCAAGCGCCAAGGCATGGTCCATTTCTTCATTCCTCACAAAGGGTGACACCTCCCCAGCATGCACCCAGGGGGCGGGGCTGACACAGCAGGGGCTGGTTCCTCGCTGTTTCTGGACGGCCTTGTGGAGCTAAGACTGAATGCGTTTCAGCATAGATGGCCACCACAAAATTGTACATTGGCTCCCGGCCGGCCTGGGCCAGGGCCAAGGCAGCGGGGGCCGTTCCCTCACTGTTTCCAGGATGGCTTCCCGGACCACATGAAACCACTTCGTGGGCCGCATCTGGCCCCCGGGCCTTGTGTTTGACATGTCTGATGTAGGAGAAGATCAGGCAGAGCTGGAGGTGGCGTTAAGCGAGTCATCAGCCTAGAATCAGTACGTTCCCACAAATGGTCCAATTCTAACTCTTCTTGAATTCTGTGGATCCTGATCTGGCACCAATTCAGTACTGAACTTTAGTTGACTAGATTCTTTTGTATAGGCTTGAGAGATAAATCTTCTTAACTACAACTTTAACATATGAACTTGATTCTTTATGAGGACTTGAACTCAGCCGCAGGTTCAAGTACCCCTCCTTAACCGGTTTCTCCAAAGACAAGGGGAAAAGAGAAGGTTACAAAGCAGGTCCCAACGATTACCTCTGCTGCTTCTCTCGGCGCACCATCTCCTTCAGCTTGAAGGCGGCCTCGCAACGCCGGCGACGCCGATCCCCCCGCTCCGCGGCCTCCATCTTCAGCTGCTCACGCTTGTAGCTCCGCTGGAAGGCCGTGATTAGTCGCCGCAAACGGGCTGTGAGCGCAGAGGCTGGAGGCCAGAAGAGATTCCCTGGCTGACCTAGAGAATGAGGACAGGGATGGCTGTGTGACTCTGGCATCCTCCAGGCCTCCACTTGACCTTCTTCCCAAGGTTGAGAGGCTTATGAAGCTCAACTGCCACCACCTCCTTCACCAAGCCCTTTCAGACAGTAAGTAATTACCTTCCTCCCCATCCACCACCGATATGTCTTCATCCATCATCATTAGCGCTTCACCCTGGAAGGGAAAGATCAGGGCTATTAAAGTGGCTTGCCCCAACTGACTATAGTCGGGGTTGATGGGATTTTGGCCTAGGAGTCACAAGCTTGCTTTACTTGTGGAAACAGGATCCGGCTGGTGAAAACATGGAAGCAGCTGGAAGTTTTCAACTGTTCTCTCTCCCCCCCCCCCCCCGTGTTTCTCCATAAACTCATCCCAAAGAGAAAATATTGTTCTTATTAGTTTTGCTTTGCCAGACATGAAACAGCCTTTTTTGCCCTTCTCTCTGGCATCCAAAAAGGATGGGTAAGGTGAAACGAGGAAACAATCTTGCAAGGTGCAAATGGGCCCCCAGGTAGCTTGCAAGCTCCTTTTTCCTTGTTTGGTACATCCGCTTGCAGTTTAATTCATCCCGAAGAATGTTTGTGGAGATTCTAAGTCAGTGGTGGCGAACCTATGGCACAGGTGCCAGAGGCGGCACTCAAGAGCCCTCTCTGTGGGCACGTGCGCCATGTCCCGGAGATGGCAACTGTCCCTCTTCAACCAGACGCCTGCTAACTAGCCAAGGTCCCACGTGGCCGGATGCATCCCGGGGTTTCCCTCCCCCCCATCCTGTCTCTCCTGGCCTTGCATGCTCTTCTTTTCCCGGGCACGACCCACTGCATCGCCTCCTCAGCTGTTGGCTGGCCATCCAACTCAGAGGTGGCTTCTTTGAACTGCTGGCGGCGGGCTGCAGAGCTCCAGAGTGCGCCGGTCAAGGGGCCAGCAGGCTGTGGCTGCTGACGGACACTGTCGGCCCCCATGCGCTCGCTGGCCTCTGTGTGCGGGGGGCCGATGGTGTCAGGCAGCAGCCACCCCTTGCCTTGCCCCATGGCAATGGCACCCCCGCCCTGCCGTGCCTCACCCCGCAGGACGAGCCTCCTGCCTACCAACCTACCTACCAGAGACCCCCTGGATCTCCCCCAACCCTGCCCACCCCCCACAGGCGCCCCTCCCCATGAGCAACATTGAGGTGACCACGTGCACTTTGGCCACACCCACCCAATCTGCCATGACCACCACAGCCACGCCCATCCAGTGGGCCATGCCCACCTGGCATCTGGCAATAAATAAGTGGGTTTGGGGTTGCAGTTTCGGCACTCGGTCTCTAAAAGGTTCGCCGTCCCTGTTCTAAGTCATCCAAGGCCATAGCTGTTTCTAAGGTGCTTTTTCAAAAGGCAACTGGACTGGGTCTCTCTCCTCTCCCCCCCCACCAGGAGCAAGAAGAAAAAGATGGTTCTAGCAGGATGGTGGGGGGAAATGGAAGGATTAATTCTGATAGGATGGGGGTGGGAAGGATTGACCAGATAACTTCAAAGAAATATGTTATCTTCCAACCCCCCCAATCCTGTAAGAACTAATCCTTCCATCTCCCCAACCATCCTGCCAGAACTGATGAAGCTTCTTGGATGAGAAGCAAAACATCTTCTTCTTTTTCTTCCTCGGGGAAAAACAAAACAAAACAGTCCAGTTGCCTTTTGAAAAAGCACCTTTGAGATCCTGAACCATATTCTTAAATGTTCAGACCTCTACATTAGACTGGCGGGAATCTGGGCATATCCACAGGTCGCTCAGCTTCCATTCCCAGAGTGCCTCCCTGTCAGTCTTATTGGCAAAGGATGCTGGGAAGGGTATTTCAGCTACAATGGAAGGACCACAGGTTAAAGGCTGCTGGAATTGGGTATGTCTAGTTCAGGGGGTAGGCAACCTTGGCTCTTTTATGACTTGTGGACTTCAACTCCCAGAATTCCTGAGCCAGTCATGCTGAGGGGAAAGGGAGAGGTTTCCAAGTTGAACCATGCTGGCCTCAGGAATTCTGGGAGTTGAAGTCCACCAGTCATAAAAGAGCCCAGGTTGCCTACCCCTGGTCTAGTTTAATGAAGAGAAGGACGAGGGAGGACATGATAGCAGTGTTCCACTGTCTCAGGGGATGCCACAAAGAAGAGGGGGTCAAGCTATTCTCCAAAGTCCCTGAAGGCAGGACAAGAAGCAATGGGTGGAAACTAATCAAGGAGAGAAGCAACCTAGAATTAAGGAGAAACTTCCTGACAGAACAATTAACCAGTGGAACAACCTGCCTCCAGAAGTTATGAATGCTCCAACACTGGAAGTTTTTAAGAAGAGACTGGACAGCCATTTGTCTGAAATGGTATAGGGTTTTCTGCCTGAGCAGGGGATTGGACTAGATGACCTCCAAGGTCCCTTTCAACTTTATTATTATTATTATTATTATTATTATTATTATTATTATTATTATTATTATTATTATTATTATTATTATTAAAGTATTATTACACCCTTGACACAGCAGGCTGCGGGTCCAAGAAACGGTAAGAGAAAAGGATTTCTTTCTAAAAAGGAGTTGCTGGGATTGGGGTGGTATTAGATTTTAACAAATAAATAAAAATAAGGAAGGAGTTGAAGCATCTGTGAAATTTGAAAGGCCATAGATTTAAAACATCTCGGGTCCCGGGTTTTTAAGGATGCCAGTGATGGGCTGCATTGACAGGGCAACTGGTTTAGGATCCCACCTCCTCGTCGTGTTCCTTGGCAGGGGCTCCGACAGGCTTGTATTCTGGATCCTCGCAGTCCTTGTCAAAATCCACCCTGCCAGGGGCAGAAGATCTAGTCAATGATTGCTGTGGAAATCCCGCTTCTTTCCCACCCCTTTCCAGGCCACACCTCAGGACTTCCTGTGAGAAGCAACTTGAACTCAAAGACACCCGAGTTTAGGGCCAGCTGACCCCCTCGGTGCCTCGGTATTAGCATGGCATGTCATCATGGGTGTGCGTCTCACCCACCCACTCACCCACCCCATCTACCCGGTCCCCTAGCCTTGGGAATGGCTCAGCTCAACCCCAGCAGTTTCTTACCCCTCGCCCACATCCGGACGGTGCTCGGCAGCAATGGCCTTATCATCCGGGCGGCCGGCTTTCTCCAGGAAGCAGAGCGCAGGGTCGGCTCGCATGGTGTTGTACTTCTCGTAGCCTGTAGGAAGGGCCAAACATCAGTGCCTCCCCATGTGACCTCAGGCAGAGGTTAGAACAGTGGTGGCGAACCTATGGCACGGGTGCCAGAGGCGGCACTCAGAGCCCTCTCTGTGGGCACGCGCGCTGTCGCCCCAATCCTAGGCTTTCAGCTGGGTTTTATAAAACCTTTTCGCTTTAGCCTCCACCGCTGTGTACAAAAAAAAAAAGAAGGTTCAATCAATCAGTCAATTTCAACTTCTCGCGGGGAAAAAAAAAAGATCTCGCAAAGTTGGAATTGATTGATTGAACTTTTTAGTCCCACCCAGTCTGCCGTTTCCACCGCAGCCACGCCCACCCAATGGGCCACACCCAGCCAATAGGCCACACCCATCCGGCATCCGACGATGCATAAGTGGGTTTTGGGTTGCAGTTCGGGCACTCGGTCTCTAAAAGGTTCGCCATCACTGGGTTAGAATATAAAGTCAGCTTCCCAGTTAAGCCTCTAGCCCTGGGATTCCTTAAGAGGTCTCCGATTCAAGAGTAATGAGGTCCGGTTTCACTTCATTTTCAGGCCTAAAGTTGGTCAGATGCCGCCACTTGATGAGATTCAGATTCTAGAGGTCCCTGCCCAGGAATCTTCAGTCTATTCTTGGCCAATGTTTTAATATCATTTTTGTCCGAAAATGTTTGCCTTTTGTGCAAAATTCTTCTTGCGTGTCTCTGATTATCTTCTACACTCTAGCTGTGATCAGCAAGTACATGCTTTGGAGGTGCACAACTTCCTTCTAGTACATTTACTGGCAGGCTGTTTTTTTGTTTTTTGTTTTAAAGTCCTCTAGTCCAGGGCTTTTCAACCAGTGGTACGGGTACCACCTGTGGTACATTGGAACCTGGCAGGTGGTACGCAACCATCCTAGAAAAGGGGTAGCGGGGGAGGGGAATGAGCTGAACCGATGGCAGCACCGCACAAGCCTGAGCGAGAGACGGCTGGAGCTGCAGGGCTATCAGGGCTCAGCGGAAGCGCCAGGATCAGTGCCGCTTTCCAGCTGATCGGCGCTTCATTGAGGCTGTCAGGGCTCAGTGGAAGCGCCAGGATCAGCGCCAGGCTCCAACTGGAGCTCGGTGCTGATCCTGGCACTTCTGCTGAGCCCAGAAGAAGCGCCGATCAGCTGGAATGTTGCAGCCTCTCCAGGGTCTTGTGATTTACATTCAGATGCTTGGCAACTGACTCATATTTATGATGGTCACAGTGTCCCAGGGTCATGTGAAGTGACCAAAACCTGCTGCAACCACCCAGCAGACGGGGGAATAAAAACCAAACAACCCCCCACCCCACCCCCACTGCCAATCCTCAACAGAAATGCTCACAACAATGAAAACCTCGGACAGGAGGAAGAGCGCCGCCGGGTGGGCAGGCAGGTGTCTTGCTCGGCTGTGGCTTGGGGGGCACTTTTTTCAGTGTCATTGTAACTTTGAACAGTCACTAAGTGAACTATTGTAAGTCAAGGACTACCTATACTTTATCACTTTTCCCTTTTTTTTTTTTTTGGGTCATCACGTTTTTGACACCTTGCTTTGCGACTGGTGGTACTCGGATGTTGCCATATCCTAAAAATGGTACAATGGGTGAAAAGGTTGAAAAGCCCTGCTCTAGATTACTTAATTTAGAGTTAGTATAATTTAGATTTGGTGGCTTCTCTCCACCGATAATTTATAGCTAGTGCTTGATTTATGACCACAACAGGAACTAGATCTTCCACTGCTAAAGAAGGCGTCACACCCATTTTATGATCTTTTTCATTACAGTTGTTAAGGGATCTGTCATTTAGGTGTAAGCAAATAAAGGACTGAACTTGACTGGATCTGCCTCGTCTCTGGTTTGGGGCCTGACAGTTTGCCCGTTCCTCATTGCGAAACAAGGGCTGCACCTGTCCAGAAGTATTACTAACCATGTTTGAAGACCCCAAGGAGCAAAGATTTGTCTGCTTCCGTATCCCACCAAGCTGTGGGGACTTCTGCCTGATCCACGAGCGGAAACCAGATGTCAATTTCGCTGCAGGAATTAAGATTGGAAACAGAAACAAAATGAGACACACAAGGTGTTGTGAGGTATTAAACAGGAACCAATCAAACTTTCCAAAATTCGGGCTCTTGATTTGATAGTCTTACTCATAGCATAGAGTGGATGGCCCTTAGATACACCACAATAATTCATTTGGAACAGAAAAAGAGTAAGAGAGGCTCTTCTGCCAGGGACAAAATCTCTCTTAACCAAATGACTTGACTTGGAGAAGTAAATACATTTAATAAAGAAAGAAATGATCGCAGAACTTGCTAAGGAAATGCCACGATTGCTTATCATAGGAAGAGTTATCTGGTGGGTGGGCAGCCTTAAAAAAATCAGAACAGAATGACAGAGTTGCAAGAGATCTTGGAGGTCTTCTAGTCCAACCCCCTGCTCAAACAGGAAACCCTATACCAGGGGTAGTCAACCTTGGCTCTTTTATGACTCGTGAACTTCAACTCCCAGGAATTCTGGGAATTGAAGTCCACGAGTCATAAAAGAGCCAAGGTTGACTACCCCTGCCCTATACAAATGTTTGTCCGATCTCTTCTTAAACAAGAAATCAAAGAAACACACCCATCAAGTAAAAGGTTTCCGTCATGAAATCCACTGAGTCAGTGACTGCTTCCCATCCCAACTAAACTCGTCGATTTGTTATAGCTGCAAAGTCGTCATACAGAAACAAAAGGTGCCATATCAGTAATTGGCAAAAGCACACAGAACCCCCAGGAAACCTTTGTAAAGGTGAATTTTTTTACCTGGAAACAGCACCTGCCAAAGCTTTCTCGGCCTGGTCCCCAATCACCTCCTGACGCAGGTAATAAAGCATGCGGACCCTGAGCAGCACCCTAGGAGGAAAATAATAATAATAATAATAATAATAATAATAATAATAATAATAATAGTAGTAGTAGTAGTAGTAGTAGTAGTAGTAAAGTTGGAAGGGACCTTGGAGGTCATCTAGTCCAACCCCCTGCTCAGGCAGGAAACCCTATACCAGTGGTTCTCAACCTTTTTAATGACGCGACCCCCCCAACTGATCGTAAGTCGAGGACTAAACCGGTCGTAAGTCGAGGACTAAACCGGTCGTAAGTCGAGGACTAAACCGGTCGTACGTTGAGGACTACCCAACCGGTCGTAAGTCGAGGACTTTCCCTGCCCGGGAGCACTGCGCATGCGTGGTTCCGCCCCCTGCGCCGGCCGAGGCGTAGCTGGCAAGCGGCAGAGACGGAGCAGGCCGACCACCAGCTGGCCCAGCCCAAGGGAGGTAAGGCACCCGCCGGAAAAGGGGGAAAAAAATGGCGGACAAAAAAAATGGCGGACAGCCTTGCTTGGCGACCCCCGTGAAATGGTCGATCGATCCCAAATGGGGTCGCGACCCATAGGTTGAGAACTGCTGCCCTATACCATTTCGGACAAATGGCTGTCCAGTCTCTTCTTAAAAACCTCCAGTGTTGGAGCATTCACCGCTTCTGGAGGCAGGTTGTTCCACTGGTTAATTGTTCTAACTGTCAGGAAGTTTCTCCTTAGTTCTAGGTTGCTTCTCTCCTTGATTAGTTTCCACCCGTTGCTTCTTGTCCTGCCTTTCTGTTGGGAGGACCAATGGATAAACTGCATCCACCCATGTTTCAAGACACTGGCTATCCCCACTGCTAAGTCAGGGACGAGGGCAAACTCTTTTTTTTCCAACCAATAGAGGCATGTCCGTGTGAAAGCACCAAAGAGCCCTCAACTGCCCAAGCTTGCCATCCTTTCCTCTTTGGCAGACAGGAAGGCATGAACTGAAAGGCCAGCTTGGTGTAGTTGTGAAGGTGGTGGCCTAGAAACCCAGGAGGCTGGGAGTTCCAGTCCCCATCTTAGGAACAAAAGCTGGCTGGCACCAGGACACTGGGCGTTCTAGTCCCGTTGTAGGTGTGAAAGGGTCTAGATGACTCTGGGCCAAGGATCAGGAGATGGTGAGTTCTAGTCCCACCTTAGGCATGAAAGCCAGCTGGATGAGCTTGGGCCAGTCACCCTCTCTCAGCCCAATCTACCTCAACAGTTGTTGTGGGGAAAAAGAGGAGAAGAAGGAATATTATGTAAGTTTTTGGCCTTGAGTTATGTATAAATAATAAAGGTGGGATAGAAAATAAGATAGATAGATAGATGATAGATAGATAGATAGATAGATAGATAGATAGATAGATAGATAGATAGATAGATATAGATAAGACAGACAAACAAACAGACAGATGAATAGATAGATAGATAGATAGATAGATAGATAGATAGATAGATAGATAGAGATAGATAGATAAGACAGACAGACAAACAGACGGATGAATAGACAGACAGACAGACAGACAGACAGACAGACAGACAGACAGATAGATAGATAAGACAGACAGACAGACAGACAGACAAGACGGATGAATAGATAGATAGATAGATAGATAGATAGATAGATAGATAGATAGATAGATAGATAGATAAGACAGACAGACAGACAGACAAGAAGACGGATGAATAGACAGATAGATAGATAGATAGATAGATAGATAGATAGATAGATAGATAGATAGATAGATAGATAGATAGATAGATATAGATAGATAAGACAGACAGACAGACAAACAGACGGATGAATAGACAGATAAATAGATAGATAGATAGATAGATAGATAAGACAGACAGACAGACAAACAGACGGATGAATAGACAGACAGACAGACAGATAGACAGACAGAGATAGATAGATAGATAAGACAGACAGACAAGCAGACGGATGAATAGATAGATAGATAGATAGATAGATAGATAGATAGGTAAGACAGACAAACAGATGGATGAATAGATAGAGATAGATTGATAGAGATATAGATAGATAGATAGATAGATAGATAGATAGATAGATAGATAGATAAGACAGACAGACAGACAGACAGACAAACAGACGGATGAATAGATAGATAGATAGATAGATAGATAGATAGATAGATAGATAGATAGATAGATAGATAGATAGATAGATAGGTAGATAGATAGATAGAGATAGATAGATAGATAGATAGATAAGACAGACAAACAGACGGATGAATAGAGATAGATTGATAGAGATATAGATAGACAGACAGACAGACAGACAGACAGACAGACAGATAGATAGATAGATAGATAGATAGAGAGGGATGGATGGATGGGTGGGTGGATGGATGGATGGATGGATGGATGGATGATGTGGACAGCACTACCACACAATTATTTTTCAGACCACACACCTCTTCGATACCAAAACCCGGAATTCTGAAGAATGAGGTTGGGATCTGGCACTATTTGTCTACCATATTGGATCTCCCACCTTTTCTGCCTGGCAGAAGATTTGAGATCTAGGAGTTGGTTTTACAGAAGTCCCCAGCTGGTCCTCCCTTCCCCTGCCCGCCTTACTTGTTGCACTGGTGCTTGAGATGTTTCTTGTAGCCTTCGTCTTGGAAGAGTGTGTCCGGGTTGTACTTGTGGATCCATTCTGCTTTCTGGAGATCAAAAGTGGTCTGGGACTTGACTTTCTTCCCCTTGCGGCCCCGTGGAACTGGGATGGACAGGCCTGCCCGAGGAACAGGAAGGGAGCTCAGAGCAGGGGCTAGGTACAACATGGAACCAGTGCAATAGGGATTAGGTCACCCCAGCTTTTGCAGAGTAGCTCAACTCACACACACACACACACAGAGACAAAAACACAGAGGGAGCCACTTAAGGACTGTCTAGAGGACCCACCAACGGCAAAGGGACACGAAGTGGAATCAACATTATTCTATTTCCCCAGGGTCCACCCCCCAACCCTAAATTTTCTCCACCCATGCAAAGGATTAGGTGGCCACAATCTCAAGTCTTCCTACCAACAGAATGGACACAAGGGGTGTGGGTAACATTCTCAAAGGACATCAATATAGGGGGATATAAAAAGAGCTTCTCTAACTTACCCGAGTGATTCTGAAGCTCCTTGGCTTTGCCGTTCTCAACCGGGCTGATGAGATCCCAGATGAATCCTTTGATGTTCTCATCGCCCCGATAGTGCATCAAGCAATAGACCAGGATGGCGCGGCAGATGGTCTCCACGTCCCGCTCGGACATCCGCCGCTTGAAACGTCCATGCGAGAGGATCTCTCTCCAGCGTCCCCAGCTGCCAGACAAACCAACGGAGACATTTGCTCAGAACTGGCTAATAAGGATGGGGAGCCCTACCTACTGCAGAAATCAAGGTGTTCTTTTTTCAGGAACTGCATCTATGGGACTAGAACCCTTGCTTCTTGGAGGCGGGGGGGGGGGGGGAGAGAAGGAGGCAAGAACAAGGCTCCACCTTCAAGGGGATTTAGGTCTAGTGCAGGGGTAGGCAACCTTGGCTCTTTTATGACTCGTGGACTTCAACTCCCAGAATTCCTAAGCTAGCCTGGCTCAGCTTGGAAACCTCTCCCTTTCTCCTCAGCATGGCTGGCTCAGGAATTCTGGGAGTTGAAGTCCACGAGTCATGAAGGGGCCATAGGCATTGTAAAGTGGTATTAATACTTCACGTGATCTTGATTCTATCCCTCTGTTAATGCAGCCTAGCACTGTGTTGGCCTTTATGGCAGCTGCAGCACACTGCTGGCTCCTATTTAAATGATTGTCCACTAGGACTCCGAGATCCCTCTCATATCATGTGATCATGGAGATGCTACACGGTCGTTAAGTGTGAAAGATGGTCATTAAGTCCTTTGTTTCAGCACCACTGTAACTTCGAACGGTCACTAAATGAACGGTTCTTAAGTTTAGGCCTGCCGATATGAAGGATGATTCCTTTTGACATAATCCGGGAATTTATTTCTGTATTTCTGTGTCAGAATTTTATTTACCCTGCTTCCTTTTCTTCTTCTTTTTCCCCTTTTGACAAACAAGAAAAAGCTACTGTTTCTTGCCTCAATCAAACTAATGGTTAAGTTTAAATTTGGAATTAAAATAATTGGAGTTGAGTCAATTCCCAACCTGCACAGGTAGTCCTCGACTTACAACGGTTTGTTTAGTGACTGCTCGAAGTTACGATGGCACTGAAAAAAGAGAGCTTATGACCATTTTTCACACTTGCGACCATTGCAGCATCCCCGATCAAAATTCAAATGCTTGGCAACTGACTCGTATTTTGTGACGGTCGCAGTGTGTCCGGGGGTCCTGTGATCCCCTTTTGTGACCTTCGGTCCAGCAAAGTCAATGGGGGAAGCCAGATTCATTTAACAACCATGTTACTAACTTAACCGCTGCAGAGATCCACTTAACAACCTGGGCACAAAAAAAGGCGTAAAAAGGGGCAAAATTCACTTAACAGATGCTTCACCTACCAGTTTTCTCCGAAAGTAAGGCCTACACCAGGGGTAAGGCAACCTTGGCTCTTTTATGACTCGTGGACTTTAACTCCCAGAATTCCTGAGCCAGCCATGCTGAGGGGAAAGGCAGAGGTTTACAAGCTGAGCCGTGCTGGCTCAGGAATTCTGGGAGTTGAAGTCCACGAGTCATAAAAGAGCCAAGGTTGCCTACCCCTGGCCTACACCAACAATAAGCCCTAGCTTGATTTTGGGCAGTGGGCCTAATATAAGCCTACCCCCAAAATAAGCCCTAGTTTTGGCACGAGGCACACACCTAAAAATCAAGCTAGGGCGGGGGTGAGGATGTGGAGCTGCCTCACCCACTTACCTTGCAGCCAGGCCTCTCCTCGCCGGCCCACTTCTTCTTCTCAGGCCTCTTCTGCAGCCAGGCCTGCATTTCTCAGTCACGGGGCTTTCCGGAAGGCCTGTGCAGCCAAGAACCGAACTATGGATTCAATGCGTAGCTCGGTTCTGCAAGACCTCAGCAGCCAAGCACCAAGCTATGGATTGAATCCATAGCTCGGTACTCGGCTGCTTAGGCCTTCTGGAAAGGCCTGACTGCAAAATGCAGACCCGAATGCAGGTGCAGAACTTCGGCCCCAGAAGAAGTGGACCGGCTGAGTGGGGCTGTTGGTGCCGGAGGTGATGTGAGGCCTACCCCGAAAATAAGACCTGGTGCCTCTTTTGGAGGCAAAAAAAAAATAAAAATAAAGACAAGACCCGGTCTTATTGTCGGGGAAACACAGTAGCAACAAAAAAAAATTGGGCTCAATTGTAGTCGTAAGTTGAGGATTACCTGTACTACGAGGAAGCCAATCCATCATGACTTTCTCTCCTTGAGGAACTCTCAATAAGGCTATCAAGTTACCCCCTCCTTCCCAACACACATCCTCCCTTACAACTCCCACAATCCTTTTATTTTGCACGCGCCCCATTGCTTTTTGTCAGGCCTCCCTCCACGCCACATACCCATAGACTAGCAGTTGTTTCTCCACCTGGAAGCAGTCGGTGCGCCCGTACGAGTGGTGGAGGGGGTGGTGGTGCCGGTCGTGGCGCCGGGAGCGCGGCCGGTCATCGTCGTCACTCTCCAAGTCAGAGAACTCAACCAGGTCATCGTCCTTCAGGGTGCTGAAGTGGCGAGTTTGCTTGCGGATGCGGGGCGTGTCGATCACCAGGTTGTTCTGTGGGAAGCAGAGAGAAAAAACACTTTTGGATCTCTGAATGTGTGCCAGTTCCTCCACGAACAATTCTCACTTCTGCCCTGTCTTCATCACTAAATCTTAAGACTTGGAAATGGCCTTTCAGACCATAGAATCTAAGTTCAACTCAGCATAGGAATGTCTATGGAGATTCTCGGTCCTGGTTGTCCCATAGGTGTTTTTTCAGGAGGCAACTGGACTTTGTTTTTCTTTGAATTTCCTCAGAATCGCCATCGACATTTAGCTATGCACTTTGGGATGCACGCCCTTCGAATGGTGCGGGAGCATGAACTGGATTTCCAGAAAACATTGCTGACTACAGGAACCATTTGCGCTTCAGTTTGAGAGGCAGACAACACAGGCTCATCCCCGACAGTCTGCTCCTGCCTTCAACCGTGAAGGGACCCAGGGCAGAAAACATCCTGCAGCCAAGAAGGCTCCACACACATTTGCACTGCTCAGGTGACCCTGAGGACACAGATAAAACTCCAAGTGGCCTCAACGACTCTCTAAAAGAAGGCAAATGACCAGCTGTCTGCAAGGAGTATAAATCCTTCCATTCCCCACCATCCAGTCAGAGCTGAAGAAGCTTCTTGGATGAGAAGCGAAATGTCTTCAAAAGAAAAACAAGAAAGTCCAGTTGCCTCCTGAAAAAGCACCTTTGGGCCAGCATAGGAATGTGCATTAAACCAATCAACCATGATGGCCCAGATTTTTCTTGCTGAACAGTGCATGGTCTAGCCTCTTGCTTAGGGGTCTCAAAACATGACGACTTTAAGACTTCTGGACTTCAACTCCCAGAATTCCTCAGCCAGCCATGCCAAGTTGGCTGGGGAATTCTGAGAGCTGAAGTCTACCAGTGTTAAAGCTGCCAGGTTTGGAGACCTCTGCTCCTGCTAACTCATCCCACAGTTGAGCTGCTATTATTAAAAAGAGCGGTTTTCCCTAACATCCAATTGGAATCTGCTTTTCTAAAATTTAGAAACACTATGCCATGCCAATAAAGGAGAATATTTGTAGCTCAGAGTTGAAACGCGGGGGTCCTTGGTGCTGTCTGGGCTGGGCTGTTTTCTTGCAGATGTTTCATTTCCCAAACTAGGTAACATCATCAGTGCTCAACATTATCAACATTGACTAGCACGGATGATGTTACTTAGTTTGGGAAATGAAATGTCTGCAGGAAAACAATCAAGCTCAGACAGCACCAAGGATCCCTCACACTATCCCGTGTTCCGTATTTGAAGGCAATAGCCTCTTGAGTTTCCATTTTTTGGGCAGCTGAACCTTCCCATATTTTTTCAATTTCTTAACAGATTTTTTTCTGATTGCTCCCCTCTGCTCCTCATCAAATCCTCCTTAAAACTAATGCCTAGATTTGACAGTTCTAGGAATGAGGTCTGAAACCATTCCTTCCCGTGATCTTGAAAACTTCCATTGATGCAGCATGGAAACTCTATTGTTGTTTTTTTCCCTGCAGCTACGTGACAGTCTTGGGTTAGGTTGAATCTGTAATCACTCACTTTTCCACAAAATTCCCCCCCCCCCACGAGAACTGTTGTAAAGCCAGCTATATTTCATCCTGCACTGCCCATTTGCCTTCTCTTTCCTGAATGAAGAGCTTTGCGTTTTCCTGTGTTTTGAATTTCATTCTTGGGAAATTTCAAACGCATGAAGATATTGCATATTCTTCTAATCCCATTCCTCAAACTGATCGAGGTCATCCAGAATTTAACTGGCGTCCCTCCGTATGTCAACTCTCTCATTCAATGTTATGCCTTCTGCAAATCAGACAGGCAAGTGCAACACCCCTGAGTTACAACTGGACTACTGCCTGCTCTAAAGCAGAGGTCCCCAACTTTTTGGGCACCAGGGACCGGTTGCATGGAGAAAGGTTTCTCCACGGACCAGAGAGTGTGTGGATTTGTGTGCTGCCTGCATCCCACGGATGGGGCTCTGCTTGTTTGTGTGTACGTACCGGTCCATGGACCGGGGGGTTGGGGACTCCTGCTCTAAAGATCTAGTTTTGGTGTGGAGAAATTAAATCTTGTCGTCCCACACAACAAGAAGTCCGTACCGTGAAAGACGGAACTTTGTGTAACCCTTTCCTGATTCTTCTATTACTCACTCAGACAATCGTGCAAGTTGATGGGATCCCTCTTCCCAACCCAACACACCTTACTATTCAGAAGATCCAGGTCTAAGTCTGCCTTCTTGGCCCATTTCTGCCAGAAGTTGGGGTCATCCAGAGCGATGTCTGTCCTGTTTTCAGAGGCCACAAAGCTTGCCTGGGAAAGGAGTAGAGGCAAAATAAAGGAGGAAGGTTTGGGTATCACGTTTACTGTAAAGCAGACTTCACACACACACACACTCTCACATACACAACGTTTTGCCAGATTTGTACAATCCACCGGCATAGCAGTGCTTAGATACTTTGTGGCTCAGTTTGTTGTGGGAAACCCAGTCACTGTCTTGATGCGTTTTGTGAATGATCAGACAAGACTTCGCTTTATTTACTTGAGCAGAGAATAAAGCAGTCAGGTTTCATTAACTTCCTTCTCTTTCTCCTTCTTCTCCTTCCATGTCTAGATCAAATTTTAAACTGCCAGAATGAAGCGCCCTTCCTGGCTTTGTCATTGGCGTAAAATAAATAATTACCGGTACGTTTCTGGTAGTAGCCGACATACCAGCAGATGGGCTGGGTTCTGTGTTTCTCCACATTCACACAAGCACGTTGCTATCCACTAAAAGCCTCCATTTGAGCATATTGGTTTTACACTCAGGCACGCCAACTCTCAACGTATTTAGGGGCCTCTGCGTAGTACAAGGGGAGATCAGACCCTTCCACCATATCCTCCTTTAATGTTATTCCTTGCTCGGTGGTTTCCTTCCTCCATCTTTTAATTCAATTTTGTTCTTGTGTACCTTCAAGAATGTTTGTTTGTTAACTTGGACCTAATGTACATTGTGTGAACCCACACCAGTTGTTTTTCCAAGGAGCATAATATTCCCAGGGTGAAATCTGGTTGGCCTTTGTCTTAAAAACAAGTAGATTTTTGGGCCTCATAGCTGTACAGGCCCTTTAAAGCAGGGCTTTTCAACCAGTGGTACAGGTACCACCTGTTGTACATTGGCACCTGGCAGTGGTATGCGACCATCCTAGAAAAGTGGTAGTGGGGGAGGGGAATGAGCTGAACCGGTGGCAGCACTGCACAAGCCTGAGTGAGAGACGGCTGGAGCTGCAGGGCTGTCAGGGCTCGGCGGAAGCGCCAGGATCAGTGCCGCTTTCCAGCTGATCGGCGCTTCTTCGGGGCTGTCAGGGCTCAGTGGAAGCACCAGAATCAGCGCCAGGTTCCAGCTGGAGCTCGGCGCTGATCCTGGTGCTTCTGCTGAGCCCAGAAGAAGCGCCAATCAGCTGGAATGTTGCAGCATCTCCAGGGTCTTGTGATTTACATTCAGATGCTTGGCAACTGATTCATATTTATGACGGTCCCAGTGTCCCAGGGTCATGTGAAGTGACCAAAACCTGCTGCAACCACCCAGCGGACAGGGGGAATAAAAACCAAACACCCCCCCACCCCACCTCCACTGCCAATCCTCAACAGAAATGCTCACAACAATGAAAACCTCGGACAGGAGGAAGAGTGCCGCCGGGTGGGCAGACAGGTGTCTTGCTCGGCTGTGGCTTGGGGGGCACTTTTTTCAGTGCCATTGTAACTTCGAACAGTCATTAAGCCAACTGTTGTAAGTCGAGGACTACCTGTACTTTATCACTTTTTTTCTTTTTTTTGGTCAAGTTTTTGACACCTTGCTAGGCGACGGGTGGTACTAGGATGTTGCCATATCCTAAAAGTAGTACAATGGGTGAAAAAGTTGAAAAACCCTGCTTTAAAGGATAGGCGAGTACAACTCCATACCTTATTTCAGTAGACTCTGGGCCAGTGTTTTTGAATCTCAGCAAACTTCAAAATGTGTGGATGTCGACTCTCAGAATTCCCCAGGCAGCCATCTTGAAACTCACGCATCTTGAAGTTGCTGAGGTTCAGAAACACTGTTCCAGGCCCTTTGGAAAGCCTCCTTAAACTCTTACTAGTGCCCAACATCCTGTAAACTATTACAGATCAGAACAAACAGTATACTTTAGACAACATAAGGAGTACGTGTGACACGAACAACCTTGCTTCTTTTTGGTTCTTGCTTTCTTCTCTGCAGACATCTATCCATCAGCCTTCTCCGAATGGAGTTGGCCTCACCCTGAATCTCTTGATTATTTTAAAACACAGTCAGGGAATAAGGATACCTTGGCAAAGGTGGACCCTTTTCCTTCACTCTCAATGGTGATGGTAGTGGTGCGCCGAAGGAGGATCTGGTCAATATCTTCTTCGCAGAACTTGGACCCTTCATCATCCTCTTCCATAATGGCGGCATAGGCCCCTTTGCGTAGCAAATCCTCAATCTCTTTCTTTGAGAACTGCTGAATCTGGGAGAGGTGGAGAAGGAAGAAATGATCGTTT
>NW_015386174.1:145059-147390 GCF_001527695.2 Protobothrops mucrosquamatus | reverse complement strand
GTCAGCCAGATGGACGCATTTAGTACCGTATTTCCCTGGAAAATAAGCCCTAATGCATCTTTGGGAGCAAATATTAACATAAGACCTGGTCTTATTTTCAGGGAAACACGGTAGTTGTCCATTGACTCTGCCCTTGAGATTTTTTTCTTTTCAATCAATCAATCATCAATAAATTAATTAATTATATATATATTTTTATTTTTGCCAGATGATGGACATGTGTTTATCCCAAGCATGTTACTGATGACTGACCCACTAATTCTTCTAGAATTTGGTTCCAAACTTCCACTATTCTTCTTGTGAAGTCATGCTTCCTGTTCAGCTGTAGAAGCTTCTTGGATGAGAAGCGAAACGTCTCCAAAGAAAAACAAGAAAGTCCAGTTGCCTCGTGGGAAAAAGCACCTTTGGGATAACTATGACCTGGATGGCTGAGAATCTCCATAGATATACTTCCTAACATTATGTCTATAGAGATTTCTCAATGGTCTAAATCATGGTTGTCCCAAAGGTTCTTTTTTCAAAAGGCAAACTGGATTTTCTTGTTTTGTTTTTTTTTCCCTTTGAAAACGTTTCACTTAACTGAGTTAGAACTGAAGGATGAGAAACGAAACATTTTCAAAAGAAACAAAATCCAAGAAAATCCAGTTTCCTTTTGGGGGAAAAAAAAAACAAAACACATTTGGGATTCCTAACATTACTTTTGAACGTCCCTCCTGGCGGTTGGAGGTTAGGCCCCTGTGTTCTTGATATGCCAGTAAGATAAACCGGAGCTAAACTCCACAATTGTCAAATTCCCATTCCTAAAAATAAAAAATTAACACAGATGCTCATGTTAAGAGCCCAGCCATATTGCCCAGGTGATTTGTGTTTTTCAACGTGTCTTTCTCCTTGGTCTCTAAGGCTTGGCTACGTAATCAGAAGAGTTGTATTTTTGTTGCTTGTTTCCTTGTATTCACCTGACACAGGTGTAACCTTCCAAAAGACATTTTTCAGGAAGCAACTGGACTTTCTTGTTTTTCCTTTGAAGATGTTTCGCTTCTCATCCAAGAAGCTTCTTCAGCTCTGATTGGTTGGTGAGGAATGGAAGGATTTATACTCCTTGCAGAGAGTTGGTCATTTGCCTTCTTTTAGAGAGCTGTTGAGGCCACTTGGAGGTTTACCTGTGGCCTCAGAGTCACCTAAGTGGTGTAAAGGGATGTGGAGTCTTCTTGGCTGCAGGATGTTTTCTGTCCTGTGTCTCAGCACAGCACAGGCTGTGAGGGACACAGGGCAGAAAACCTCCTGCAACCAAGAAGGCTCCACACACATTTGCATTACTCAGGTGATCCTGATGACACAGGTAAACCTCCAAATGGCCTCAATGACTCTCTAAAAGAAGGCAAATCGCCAACTCTCTGCAAGCAACATAAATCCTTCCATTCCTCACCATCCAGTCAGAGTTGAAGAAGCTTCTTGGATGAGAAACAAAACATCTTCTTCAAAGATAAAACAAGAACGTCCAGTTGCCTCCTGAAAAAGCTCCTTTGGGGACCACCATGTCCTGGATGACGGATAATCTCCATAGACACTTGCAAAAGACAGATGCTTCCAAACGTTAAGTTTCCCAAGCAAGAGAAGCCTCCACCTTCAGCTTGGGACACGGAGGTTGAATTTCTGATCTGATGGTTTCTCCTCCCTGCTTCCTTCCTCACTATTGGTACCAGATCAAGAAAGTTGTGTTTTATCGGCTGTAGGAACAGAGCCTTGCAATTCCGATGGTGCTTCCTCCCAACCCCCATCCACCAATACTCCTGTGAACTCAGGCAGTGTCTATCTGAGTGCTCTTCAGCATCTTCATCAATGATTTGGATGAGGGGATAGATGGGGAACTCATCAAATTTGTGGATGACACCAAGCTAGCAGGAATAGCCAACACTCCAGAAGACAGGCTTAGGATACAGGAGGACCTGGACAGACTTAAACACTGGGCGCTATCTAACAAAATGAAATTCAATGGTGAAAAAAGCAAGGTTCTACATTTAGGCAAGAAAAACCAAATGTACAGGTATAGTATACGGGGTACCTTGCTCAATAGTAGTAACTGTGAGAGGGATCTCAGAGTCCTAGTGGACAATCACTTAAATATGAGCCAGCCGTGTGCTGCAGCTGCCAAAAAAGCCAACACAGTGCTAGGCTGCATTAACAGGGGGACAGAATCATGATCACGTGAAGTATTAATACCACTTTACAATGCCTTGGTAAGGCCACACTTGGAATACTGCATCCAGTTTTGGTCACGATGCAAAAAAGATGCTGAGACTCTAGAAAGAGTACAGAGAAGAGCAACAAAGA
>NW_015386174.1:127436-143602 GCF_001527695.2 Protobothrops mucrosquamatus | reverse complement strand
TAAATTATCAGCATGTTCCCTCCCTAAATTAGCTGTCATATATCACGTTATCCAATTAGTGTGAAGGTCAAAGGTTCCCTTCCTCTCTCTTTCCCGGGCTTTTCCCTCCTCCCTCTTCTGCTCTGCATTAACTCTAAAAATACCAGACAGTTCTGCATATTGTCAAAGCAAGAATATACAGTATTTGCAGCGTTGACATTGAGCCCTCAAGACATGGCTTTTCCAGCAAGCGGGCCTGACCTAGGGAGGATTTTAGGTAGGGATGATTTTAGAAGCAATTTTAATTGGAAACACAGCCGTCAATATTTGGTTTTTAATTCGGTTTTTATTGGGGTTTATATTGTTGTATTTTTGTATTTTTATTTGTGTATAGTATCTGTTTTTTAAATATGCTGTGAACCGCCCTGAGTCCTATGGGAGAAGGGCGGTATATAAATTAAATTAAACTTGAATAATCCTGGGAGAGTGCAACTGTCATAAATGCCAGTTGCCCAGTGCCTGAATTTTGATCATGTTACCACAGGGATGCTACAATTGTATAAGTGTGAAAAATGGTCGTAAGCCACATTTTTCAGTGCTGTTTTAATTTCAGTCACTAAACAAATGGTTGAAAGTTGAGGACTACCTGTACTGTAACACCTTTTCTAATGGCATGATACACATCCAATTCCTTTGGGGAATCTGACAGAAAGAGAACTAATTTAAGGAACAAAAAAGGAGATCTGTACATCCCATTTATATTTTGCTTTCCAACCCCTAGCAAGATATATTTGTGACTACTTGCTCTTCAGTGATCACAATCCTATCAATTAGGCAGGACAAAAAAAAAAAGGACACGCTTAAAATCATGCACTGATCTTCACAGAATAACAGAGTTGGCAGGGACCTTGGGGGTCTTCTAGTCCAACTCCCTGTTCAAGCAGGAGATGCTAAGAGGCTCGGTGGTGCACTGGTTAGAATGCAGTATTTGCAGGCTAATTCTGCCAACTGCCAGCAGTTCGATCCTGACCGGTTCAAGGTTGACTCCATCCTTCCATCCTTCTGAGGTCGGTTAAAATGAGGACCCAGATTGTTGGGGACAATATAGGCTGACTCTGTAAACCGCTTAGAGAGGGCTTTAAAGCAAGGTGAAGCGGTATATAAGTCTAAGACAGACATGTCAAACACAAGGCCCAAGGGCCGGATGCAGCCCGCGAAGTGGTTTCATGTGGCCCGCGAAGCCATCCTGGAAACAGTGAGGGAACGGCCCCCTCTGCCTTGGCCCTGGAAGCCAATGTACAATTTTGTGGTGGCCATCTATGCTGAAACGCATTCAGTCTTAGCTCCATAACCACCACCCCCATGGCCTGAGAGGAACGGTGAGGCTCGTCTAGTGGACCATGCCTTGGCAATTGCCCCGGTCCCACTCCCTTCTGCCAGAGACCCTCAGTTCTGTCCCACTCCTGCCCAGGCCCCCACAGGCACCCTTGACACGAACGATGTAGAGCTGGCCACATCCATCCAGTAGGCCACACCCACTCCATCCACGCCCACCCAGTAGGCTGCACCCACCCTGGTCACACCCACCCGGCCCCCCGAGGGCAACAGCAATGCTGATGCGGCCCTCAGTGAAATTGAGTTTGACACCCCTGGTCTAAGAGCTATTGCTATAATGCTATGGCTACTTCAGGCAAATGGTAAGACAACTCTTAATAGTAACGGACGTTTCAAGCCTCACGTTTCTGGGTACTGGTGTCTGATTCGCCATCCACCCCAGAGGCCTCAAACAATACCTGCAAATCATTTTGAGGATTCCAGTCCGAATCGAAAATTATGCAGGTATCAGCCGCTGTGAGGTTGATGCCCAGACCTCCTGCCCGGGTGCAGAGAAGGAATACAAAACGATCCGAATCAGGCTTGCTAAAGCGGTCGATGGCGGCTTGTCGCAGATTGCCGCGCACCCGCCCATCAATACGTTCATAGAGATACCTGCACAGGAAAGATACAGGATTCTGTCAAACAGCTTGGGACACCGATGTCAACTTCTGAACTCATCCGTCTTTACTGCAAGCACCCACAAACTTGCCTCTAGTTCGAATTTTTTTTTATAAAAAGGAAAATCCCAGCGATCACAAATTCTGAATGAACGATGTAACAATGGATCATGTAAAGAAATTGCGCCACACTTCATTCATTTATAACGAATAAAATTATAAAAATTGAGCACGCTGCTGCGTGCACAACATTATCAAAAAAGAACATACAGAAGCAGTTGTAATAACATACGACTGGCTTGCTGCCACAGAATTTTTATGTCTCTTCTTCTGGAAATCATGCATTTCTTGCTGCTCTGTACGATAACTAAAAGGGATCTTTTGCACACATACATTTCAGATAGAACCGATAAAGTGTAATTGTATACAGGGAAAAAAAACCCCACACTTAACTTCATCTGTTTAAATGTTGCCACCTCTATGTGAATGCACTAAATCCTTCCGTGGCTGTGATGTTTTGGTTGGATGTAACCGCATGGTTGTTGTTGTTTTTTTAAAGAAATTGTCCATTTTAAAGATAATCATAATATTAAGAATTGTAGAGGATGCCATGTTAAGATTCTCAGCGAGGAGGATTATGCTGATTGTGAAATCATGAATGTCATTTCATCAATGAAATAAGGCTGTGGAGTATTTGGTTTGGGGGCTGGGGCTGGACAGCAAGGTGACCAACCAGCAAATATTGCAGCGGGTAATACCAGATATGTCACTAGATGTCACAAAATCACAAACCGAGTCTCACTTATTTTGGCATGTCATGGGGGAGGGGGGAATTCACTGGAGAAAGCAATGATGTTTGGAAGGGTTAGCAGTAAAAGTAAACCACTCCCCTCAAAGAACACAAGGGCCGGATACCATCAAAGCTGACACCAGCCAGAGTATAGGACAGTGATGGCGAACCTTTTAGAGACCGAGTGCCCAAACTGCAACCCAAAACCCACTTATTTATCACCGGGTGCCAGGTGGGCGTGGCCCACTGGGTAGGCTTGGCTGTGGTGGTCATGGCAGATTGGGTGGGTGTGGCCAAGGTGGGCATAGTCACCTCGATGTTGCTCGTGAGGAGGGACACCTGTGGGGGGCCGGGCAGGGTTGGGAGATTCAGGGGGTCTCTGGCAGGTGGGGCAGTGGGCAGGAGACTCGTCCTGCGGGGTCAGGCGAGGCAAGGTGAGGCAGGGCGGGGATGCCATTGTCACAGGGCAAGGTGAGGCAGGGGCCGGGGCGGCTGCTACCTGACACCATCAGCCCCTGCACACAGAGGTCAGAGAGTGCATGGGTGCTGGGATGCATCCGGCCATGTGGGACCTCGGCGGGTTAGCAGGAGGCTGGTTGAAGAGGGATGGTTGCCATCTCCGGGGCATGGCGCGCGTGCCCACAGAGAGGGCTCTGAGTGACGCCTCTGGCACGCGTGCCATAGGTTCGCCACCACTGGTATAGAAAAACTCAAAAGAGGTCGTGCAGGATTGGAAGATGTTGGGAGACCTGGCCCACAGAATTGCCAAGAGTCGGATACAATTGAATGGATAACATCATTGCCATCACCATCATCATCACCACCATCACTGCGCACAAGCTCTCACCTCTTCTGGATGAGGTAGTCTTCCAGGATGTCCAGGCAACGGACCATCTGGGAAAAAATCAGCACCTTGTGCCCTCCGGCTTTCAGTTTGGGAAGCAGCTTATCAATCAGCACCAATTTCCCAGAGGAACGCACCATGGCCTGTAAGGGGAAGTCATGGGGCACGTGGTGGTGGCAGGAATCCCGAAACTCGGTCAAGATCTTCTCCTCGGCACCTGGTTTGGAGGAGAAAGAAACCCAAATGAAGAAATTATCCACATTTCGTGTGTGTCTGTGTGTGTGTGAAGGGATGGGGAACCAAGCTGGAGATATTAGAATGTGCCAAGTCATTGCACATGGCACTTTGATCAAGTGATGTCCCTTGCTTGTCGTTCCTATTGACCGTTATCTAAACAGGAGATTTTCTGTGCCTAGGAAAAGATCTCGGGAGGCTTTTAAGCTCCCAAGCTAATAATATGTTTGAATTTACAGTTTGTCCTTGACTTGTGACCTTAATGGAGCCTGGATATTTCGTTATACATCGTGACAGTCACAAGTCGAGGCACCCACACAACCAATCTGAACTTTGAATCCAGGTCATAGGTTTTTGAGGTCTGTCAATACTTTGAATGGCTGCTAGATGACCAACCCGTAAAGATTATCTTTATCTTTATTTTGCAAAGAGCAGCTTCCCCTAAATCTAATTGGACACCTAATTCCCACTGCATTCTCTTAGGACTAAAGACACTTACCCATGTAGTAGGCGGCATTGCTATTATCCTTCTCATCTCCTCACCTTTCCTACTACTTTCTCCTATTATCTTATATTTTATCACTTCTTGTTTGTAACTTATGATTAATGATTTTAACTATGATTTATGATCTATGACCTATCACTTTGTTGGCTGTATGTATACTGAGAGCTTAAGCACTAGCGACAAATTCCTTGTCTGTCCAATCACACTTGGCCAATAAAAAATTCTATTCTATTCTAGGCAGCTCAATTCTTATTATCTCTGTTCTAGGCAGCTCAATTCTTCCTATTATCTCCGTTCTAGGCAGCTCAATTCTTCCATTATCTCCGTTCTAGGCAGCTCAATTTTTCCTATTATCTCCGTTCTAGGCAGCTCAATTCTTCCTATTATCTCCATTCTAGGCAGCGCAATTCTTCCTATTATCTCCATTCTAGGCAGCTCAATTCTTCCATTATCCCCGTTCTAGGCAGCTCAATTCTTCTATTATCTCTGTTCTAGGCAGCTCAATTGTTCCATTATCTCCGTTCTAGGCAGCTCAATTCTTCCATTATCTCCATTCTAGGCAGCTCAATTCTTCCATTATCTCCGTTCTAGGCAGCTCAATTGTTCCTATTATCTCCGTTCTAGGCAGCTCAATTCTTCCATTATCTCCGTTCTAGGCAGCTCAATTGTTCCTATTATCTCCGTTCTAGGCAGCTCAATTGTTCCTATTATCTCCGTTCTAGGCAGCTCAATTGTTCCTATTATCTCCGTTCTAGGCAGCTCAATTCTTCCATTATCTCTGTTCTAGGCAGCTCAATTCTTCCACTATCCACACCCCAAAAAAGTCTTTCCATTCACTCTCTGACACTTACCATTGATGAGGTAGGGGTGGTTGCAACACTTGCGTAGCTCCATCATGGTGTTGAGAAGGTTGGGCATGTTGCTGTGCCCCGCCCCCTTGGAGAGGAAGTTGAAGTTCTTCTCTAGGATGGCCCGGTAGTACTTCTTCTGGATGTTGGTCAGCTCTACCTCAATGATCGTTTCTTGCTTGGGGGCCAAATTCTTCTCAACGTCCTCCTTCAGCCGCCGGAGCATCATGGGCTTCAAGATGGCCTGCAGTTTCTGCACCTGGAGGGTGGGAGAGAGCAGTGGTTAGAGCCCTTGCCATCTCGAGATGGATCAAGCTAAGAGTAAGCTAGTTTGTCAGCAGCACGGTCTTCTTAAGTCAGATGGACTGAGAAGGATAACCATCTCCTGAAGATTGTTTACCTGGTTTTCTTTTTTTTTTTATAAAGATTTTATTGGGTTTTTTCCCCATAAACATATGTTAATTTTTCCAATCAACAAGTTGTTTGGGATTAGCTATGTTACTACCTATTCAATTCCTAATCCTTTATTCTTTCCTCTAACCAACAATAAGTCCCAAATTTGATAGTAGTGTGTCTTCTTTATCTTTCAGTCTCATAGTTAATCTGTCCATCTCTGCACATTCCAGTATTTTCCTGATTATTTCTTCTTCTGATGGCAATCCTTCATTCTTCCAGTATTGTGCGAAAATTATTCTTGCTGCTGTGGTGATGTGTAAGATTAAATAAAGACTCTGCTTATTAATCTTTTCAGACATTATACCTAGTAAAAAAAGTTCAGGTTTAAAATCCACTTGTTCACCCAATATTTTTTCTAACCACGTATGTATCTTTCTCCAATAAGCCTTAGCCTTACCACATGTCCACCAAATGTGATAGTACGTGCCTATATTATGTTTACATTTCCAACATCTATCTGACATATTTTTAAACATTTTTGCTAATCTTGCTGGTGGCAGGTGCCATCTATAAAACATTTTATACAAGTTTTCTTTATATTAAGTTGACATTGTTAGTTTGTCGTTTTTCTCCCGTAACATTTGCCATTTTTCTAGTTCTATATTATAGCCAATTGTTTTTTTGCCCATCTTATCATTCTTTCTTTCACTTGTTCGCTTTCCATTTCCAAAATTAACAAAAAATTATACATTTTCTTAATTAATTTCTCACCTGAGGTTAACAAAATCTTATCAAACACAGTTTGATCCTTATAAAATCCATACATTTTTACATCTTTTTTTATATCTACTTTGTATCTGTAAATGTGCCCACCAGGACAAGTTGATTCCCTGATTTTCCAGTTCTTGTTTAGATTTTAAATTCCCATCAGTATTTAGAATATCTCTATATGCCCATATTTTTTTCAAAATCTACCAAGTTCGGATGTACAAATGCTTCCATCGTTGATAACCCGTTTACCTGGTTTTCATGCACATTGCAGAAGTTTGAGAATGCAGATAGTGGGGGAAATAAGCCAGATTGGAAGCTAGAAGCAGCAGAAATGGGAGGTTCGGAAAGAGAAAAAAAGTGCCAATATCCTAACAGCTCCTTTTTTTTTTTACCTGCTCCTCAGTTTTGAGGTCCCCAAAGTCCTTGAGGAACTCCGATTCTGAGGGGAATTGGGAGGGTTCAAGGAAGTGCAGGAGGCTGAATAGTTCTTCCACTGTGTTCTGGAGAGGGGTGCCCGTTAATAACACTTTGTGTTCCTATACGGGAGGAAGATGGAAGAGATCGTCACAATAAGATGATGGCACTACAGTACCACAGAAAAACAAAACACCAGAGCTAGAAGGGACCTTGGAGGTCATCTAATCCAGGGCTTTTCAACCTTTTCACCCATTGTACCACTTTTAGGATACGGCAACATCCGAGGACCACCAGTCGCCTAGCAAGGTGTCAAAAACTTGATGACCCCCCCCCCCAAAAAGTGATAAAGTACAGGTAGTCCTTGACTTACAACAGTTCGCTTAGTGACTGTTCGAAGTTACAATGGCACTGAAAAAAGTAGCCCCCAAGCCACAGCCGAGCAAGACACCTGCCTGCCCACCTGGCGGCGCTCTTCCTCCTGTCCGAGGTTTTCATTGTTGTGAGCATTTCTGTTGAGGATTGGCAGCGGGGGGTGGGGTGGGGGGTGTTTGGCTTTTATCCCCCCCCCCGTCTGCTGGGTGGTTGTAGCAGGTTTTAGTCACTTCACATGACCTTGGGACACTGTGACCGTCGTAAATATGAATCAGTTGCCAAGCATCTGAATGTAAATCACAAGACCCTGGAGATGCTGCAACGTTCCAGCTGATTGGTGCTTCTTCTGGGCTCAGCAGAAGCACCCGGATCAGTGCTGCTGTCCAGCTGGAGCCTGGCGCTGATCCTGGCGCTTCCGTTGAGCCCTGACAGCCCTGCAGCTCCAGCCATCTCTCGCTCAGGCTTGTGCGGTGCTGCCACCGGTTCAGCTCATTCCCCTCCCCCTCCCACTTTTCTAGGATGGTCGTGTACCACCTGCCAGGTGCCAATGTACCACAGGTGGTACTCGTACCACTGGTTGAAAAGCCCTGATCTAATCCAATCCCCCTGCTCAGGCAGGAAACCCTATACCATTTTCAGACAAGTGGTTGTCCAATCTCTTCTTAAAAACCTCCAGCGATGGAGCACCCACAACTTCTAAAGGCAATCCGTTCCACTGATTTAATTGCTCTAACTATCAGTACTCTCCTTGATTAGTTTCCATAGAGTTGTGACTGGGCTGATCTTATGATGTTTTTGTGGAGGTCACAAGTGTGAATGCTATGGCCAATCGTTAAGTGTGAAGCCACTGTTTGTTAGGGTGCATTTCTGCTGAAAGCTGGAAGTAACTGCTAGTTTTCAGAAATCCTGAAATTATAGCAGACTCATCTATAACTTGCACTTACAATCCCAAAGTTGCAGCACACTCATCTGTATCTTGCACCTCTATAACTGCCTGGTTTGGCACACCAACCAAACAAGAGAGACACAGACTTCAACGTAGAGTTAGGACTGAAGAAAAAACAATTGCTGCCAGCCAGACTTCCATTGAGGACTTGTACATTGCACGAGCCACAAAAAGGGCTAAGAAAATATCTACAGACCCCTCACATCCAGGATAAAAACTGTTTCAACTCCTCCCCTCAGGACGCTGCTACAGGACATTGCATGCCAAAACAACTAGAGACAAAGACAGTTTTTTCCCCCCCTTAGGCCATCACTCTGCTAAACACCTAATTCCCACAGCACTGTCATATTACCCATGTAGTACAGCTGTATTACTATTATCCATCTCATCTTTCCTATTACCTTTTCCTGTGGGTATCTTATGATTATATTATTTTGTTGTTTGTGTGTACACTAAAAATATTCTCCAAGGCGCCTGAAGGCAGGACGAGAAGCAACGGATGGAAACTGATCAAGGAGAGAAGTAACCTAGAACTAAGGAGAAAGTTCCTGACAGTTAGAACAATTAACCAGTAGAACAACCTGCCTCCAGAAGCGGTGAATGCTCCAACACTGGAAGTTTTTAAGAAGAGACTGGATAGCCATTTGTCCAAAATGGTATAGGGTTTCCTACCTGAGCAGGGGGTTGAACTCGATGACCTCCAAGGTCCCTTCCAACTTTATTATCATCATCATCATCAATCATCATCATCATCATCTTATGAACCAGAGACAAATTCATTGTGTATCCAATCATACTTGGCCAATAAATGTTCTGTTCTGTTCTGTTCTGTTCTGTTCTGTTCTATTCTATTCTATTCTATTCTATTCTATTCTATTCTATTCTATTCTATTCTATTCCTTATTCTATTCTATTCTATTCTATTCTATTCTATTCTATTCTATTCTATTCTATTCCTTATTCTATTCTATTCCATTCTATTCTATTCTATTCTATTCTATTCTATTCTATTCTATTCTATTCTATTCTATTCTATTCTATTCTATTCTATTCTATTCTATTCTATTCTATTCTATTCTATTCTATTCTATTCTATTCTATTCTATTCTATTCTATTCTATTCTATTCTATTCTATTCTATTCTATTCTATTCTATTCCCAATCTCTATTCTATTCTATTCTATTCTATTTCTATTCTATTCCTAATCTCTGTTCTGTTCTATTCCAAATCTCCATTCCATTCCATTCCATTCCATTCCATTCCTAATCTCTATTCTGTTCTGTTCTATTCCTAATCTCTATTCCATTCCATTCCATCCCATCCCATCCCATCCCATCCCATCCCATCCCATCCCATCGCATTAGAAGTTTCAATGTTGAAGGAGCTCCTAAACGGGCATCCCTAAAACAGCAAATCCAACAACAGTATCCATAAACGTATTTCCCAAGCAGACAAAAACGTTTTAGCTCCTACCAGGTCCATGTGCTTGAGGCTGTCCAGAAGTTTGCAGTTGCGGTTCTTCAGGCGGTGAGCTTCATCGATGATAACACAACGCCACTCGATCTCCCTCAGCTCGGGGCAGTCCGACAGAATCATCTCGAAAGTGGTGATCAGGGCGTCAAACTTGTAGGCGCCTGGGATCAGGCGACCCTGTTGGGGGCCAGAAACGAGCAAGAAATTAAAAAAATGACGTCATTGGCAAAGCAGTTTTCTAGGCAACAGTTTGGAAGACGTGCGGCACGGTCTTCTTCTGGGATGTCGATGTCACTTGACTTACCGTGTTTCCCTGAAAATAAGACCGGGTCTTTATTTATTTATTTATTTAGCCTTCAAAAGAGACACTAGGTCTTATTTTCGGGGTAGGCCTTACCTCACCTCCGGCATCGACAGCCCCACCCAGCCGGTCCACTTCTTCTGGGGCCGAAGTTCTGCAGCTGCATTTGGGCCTGCATTTTGCAGTCAGGCCTTTGCAGAAGCAGCCGAGTACCGAGCTATGGATTCAATCCATAGCTCGGGGCTTGGCTGCTGAGGTCTTGCAGAAGCGAGTTATGGATCGAGGCCTTCCGGAAAGCCCTGTGACTTAGAAATGCAGGCCTGGCTGCAGAAGAGGCCTCAGAAGAAGTGGGCCGGTGAGGAGAGACCTGGATGCAAGGTAAGTGGGTGTGGGGCGGGTGGGGCAGCTCCACACCCTCGCCCTAGCTTGATTTTTAGGTATGTGCCTCACCCCAAAACTAGGGCTTATTTTTGGGATAGGGCAGGGGTAGGCAACCTTGGCTCTTTTATGACTCGTGGACTTCAACTCCCAGAATTCCTGAGCCAGTCATGCTGGCTCAGGAATTCTGGGAGCTGAAGTCCATGAGTCATAAAAGAGCCAAGGTTGCCTACCCCTGGGATAGGGCTTATATTAGGTCCACGCCCCCCAAAAATCAAGGTAGGGCTTATTGTTGGTATAGGCCTATGGTGGTGAACCTATGGCACGCGTGCCACAGGTGGCATGCAGAGCCCTCTCTGTGGGCACGCGCGCCGTCGCTCCAGTTCTAGGCCTTCAGCTGGGTTTTTATAAAACCTTTTTGCTTTAGGCCTCTGACGCCGTGTGCAAAAAAAAAAAAAAGAATCAATCAATCAATTTCAGCTTCTCGCGGGAAAAAAAAAGATCTCGCAAAAGTTGGAATTGATTGATTGAACTTTTTAGTCCCACCCAGTCTGCCTTTACCACCTCAGCCACGCCCACCCAATGGGCCACGCCCACCCGGCATACGACGATACATAAGTGGATTTGGGGTTGCAGTTTGGGCACTTGGTCTCTAAAAGGTTTGCCATCACTGGCATAGGCCTTACTTTCGGGGAAATACGGTACTTAACAACTGCAGTGATGATTAGCTTAAACAAAAAAAGGCTGCAAAAATGGGCACGACTTGGTTAATAACAGTCTTGCTTAACAACAGAAACTCTGGTCGCGACTGTGGTCGTTTAAGTCGAGGACTACCTGTATATTGTGATCTTCCCCCTCCCGTCTCAGCCAAAAGTTCCTCTGCATTGCCTGATGGGTCCAAAAGTCTCCCCACACCCTACCCGGGAATCCTTGCAGTACATCTCATATTGTTGAATCATCTGGCGGGATGCCAAGCTGCCGTGGTACACAATTGTGTTCATCTCGGTCCAGGTGTTGAATTCCCGTTCCCAGTTGGTGATGGTGGACAGAGGGGCAATGACCAGGAAGGGCCCCCGGATTCCCACGTTGTAAACTTCCTCCAAGAAGGCGATGGATTGGATGGTTTTACCCAACCCCATTTCGTCGGCCAGAATGCAGTTTTGCCTGTTGAGAGGGAGCGAAGCAAAGGATGAGCTGGAGGTACGATTGGAAAGGGGGTAGACGTGTTTGCACCAAACCCTCAAACCCAACCCCCCTGTCAATTCGAAATGGAATGAAATACAATAAGGAGGAATATCTATGGAGATTCTCAAATCAACCAGACCATGTCCCAAAGATGCTTTTTCAGGAGACAACTGGACTTTCTTGTTTTTCTTTGAAGACGTTTCGCTTCTCATCCAAGAAGCTTCTTCGTCTCTGACTGGATGGTGGGGAATGGAAGGATTTATACTCCTTGCAGACAGCTGGTCATTTGCCTTCTTTTAGCGAGTCATTGAGGCCACTTGTAGGTTTATCTGTGTCCTCAAGGTCACCTGAGTGGGGTCAAATGGGTATGGAGCCTTCGTGGAACTGCTGAAAGGATTGTGTTGTTGTAGACTGGAGATAGATGATGCCAGTTGAGAGAGGGCTGTTCAGTTTTGACGTAGATGGCCTCTTTGACCCCTCTTTCAAGCCAGCAGTCCTCTCTGTCCAAAATGTGGACAGAGGGATACAATATCATCTATCTCCAGTCTACAACACAGTCCTTTCAACAGTTCCAAGAAGGAACTGGATGATGGAGAATGAAGGATTTATACTCCTTGAAGTATGTGTGGGACAGCTATGACCTGGGTGACTGAGAATCTCCATAGACATCCAGTTTTGTTTCCCACTCGGGACAAAGGGCTACTGTGTTCTGAATTTGAAGCCAACCATTTCAACCTTGAGTTATATTATTTTACATCCCTCCTTCCGTTAATGATACTATGATTAAGAATTCTCTGCCGTTGGTTTTGGAAAAACACCACTCAAAATAATGAGTGGGTAGCAATAGCACTTAGACTTATATACCTTTTCACAGTGCTTTACAGCCCTCTCTATAAGGGGTTTACAGAGTCAGCATATTGCCCCCTATACAATCTGGATCCTCATTTTACCAACCTCGGAAGGATGGAAGGCTGAGTCAACCTTGAGCCGGTCAGGATCGAACTCCTGGCAGTGGACAGAGTTGACTTGCAATACCGCATTCTAACCACTGTGCCACCACGGCTCCTGGCCACAGCTCGAAATCCCAGCCTTCAGAACCGACAACGGATTTTTTCCCCTAACCAACCTGCGTTTCTCCTGTGGGCTTTCCTGCCCGTAGCCTCACCTATTGTACCAGTTGAAAAGTAACCAGTTTACGCCCTCCAGCTGATATTCACGCAACTGATTGCCGTTCTTGTACTCGTGCGAAAGTTCCAGCTTTTTCCAGGAGCCTGCCTGGGGTCGAGCCTAAGGAATAAAGGTTTACAATTAGGCACCAAATATGTCAAATGAGGGAAAACTTTTGTCGAACTGGCTGAATGCCAACGGAAGGGTATTTCTGATTCTGTGGTTAAGGTTACACTTCATTCGTTTGTGTCACTAATTCTGCGAGCTACCCTCTTATAAAAGAAATTCAGCTCCTGCAAGTTTCTTCTCCTCCTTCTTGTTTTGTCTCCTATTTTATGTTACTGTATGAAACAAAGATGTTTTAACCAGAGAAACCACATAGGGAGTTTTGCATCATGATATGGTCTGCCAAGTTCTGTACTCCTTTCTTTCTTTCTTTCTTTCTTTCTTTCTTTCTTTCTTTCTTTCTTTCTTTCTTTCTTTCTTTCTTTCTTTCTCTTTCTTTTTCTTTCTTTCTTTCTTTCTTTCTCTTTCCTTCCCTTTTTCTTTTCTTCCTTTCCTTTCTTTTCCTTCTTTCCCTTTCTTTCTTTTTCTTTCTCTCTCTCTCTCTTTCTTTCTTTTTCTTTCCTCCTTCCTTCCTTTCTCATCTTATTTTTACAAATAAACCAAGATGACAAACATATCCAACATGCCTTTCTCTTTCTATTTTCCCCACAACAACCCTGAGAGATGAGTTGGGCTCCGAGAGTGACAGATCCAAAGTCACCTAGCTGGCTTTCATGCTTAAGGAGGGACTAGAACTCACAGTCCCCTGGTGATTGGCCCAAAATCACTCAGTCAGCTTTCATGCCTAGGGTGGGACTAGAACTCAGTCTCCTAGCGACTGGCCCAAAATCACTCAGTCAGCTTTCATGACTAGGGCGGGACTAAACTGATTGGCCCAAAATCACTCAGCCAGTTTTCATGCCTAGGGCGGGACTACTAGAACTCACCCAGCCGGCTTTCATGGCTAAGATGAGACTAGAATTCACTAATTAAAGAAAAGCCTGGAGAGAATACCACTACTAATAATAAAAACTACCACTTATTAAATCTGCAATGGACTTTGGTTTTCCTTTCCTCCCTGTTCTGCAATATTGAGAAGGTACCAGGGATCAGTTAAGTGTTTGTTTTTTTTCCAGTACCAAGGAGAGTTAGAAATCTCTCTGCCACGTGTAAAAAGGAGTAAGTATCCAAACACAAGACATGGTTCCAGAATTCTACTGGACAAAACTAGAAGGTCAAGTCAGCAGAGCAGATAAGGCCAAGACTTTTGAACCTGGGGAATAAGTTGCCACTCACCACCCGTTTGAGCTCGGGGTGCCTGGACTGGATGCGTTTGAACTCTCGGACCTTCCCTTCGTCCACGTCTTCTTTCAGCTCCCATGTGCTGTCTTCATAAGGGAGCGAACACCACTTTACCAGGTAATAGATCACGGGCTACACAATGTTTGCAGGAGGGAGGGAGGGAGGGAGAGAGAGAGAGACAGAGACACAGAGAGAGACAGAGACACAGAGACAGACAGAGACAGACAGATAGAGAGACAGAGAGAGAGACAGACAGACAGAGACACAGAGAGAGACAGAGAGAGAGAGAGAGACAGAGAGACACACACAGAGAGAGAGAGAGAGACAGACAGAGTGACAGAGAGACACACAGAGAGAGAGACAGAGAGAGAGAAGACAGACAGAGAGACACAGAGACAGACAGACAGAGAGACAGACAGAGACACACACACACAGAGAGAGACAGAGACACAGAGAGTGAGAGACAGAGAGAGAGACAGACAGAGAGACACAGAGAGAGACACAGAGAGAGACAGACAGAGAGAGACACACAGAGAGAGAGACAGAGAGACAGACAGACAGAGACAAGAGAGAGACAGAGAGAGAGAGAGAAAGAGAGAGACAGAGAAAGAGACAGAGAGAGAGAGACACAGAGACAGAGAGAGACACAGAGAGACAGAGAAACAGACAGAGAGAGAGACAGAGAGAGAAAGAGACAGAGACACAGAGAGAGACAGACAGACAGAGACAGAGAGACAGAGAGAGACAGAGACACACAAGCACACACACACACACACACACAGACACAGAGAGAGAGAGAGAGAGAGAGAGAGAGAGAGAGAGAGAGAGAGAGAGAGAGAGAGAGAGATATGCAAGTACAGCTTTAGTCTTGTTTATTCATTTGTTCAAATGGCTTTTCTCTCAAACTACCATAAACATCTCACAGAAATCCAATGTTTTAATGCAATAAAACCCCCAGGATCAAAGCAAATTAAATATAACGAAAACATGGACCGGCATCAAGGGCAGAAAAGACGTCTCGTTAGCAAAACCAGGAATGTAGCAAAAGGGTGCTCTGTTTAGGTTCTGGAACACCGTCTTTATCATACTAGGCAAGCGTGTTTGAATCTTGGGGATAAGGGATGTTTGGGGACATAATCCAATATAAGCAGTCCCCCGTTTACAACCATTCATTTGATGATGGTCCGGAATTATGACAGTCTCGGAAAGAGTGTGTTTAGGGCCCGTAAAGCATTTCTGGCTGATGCAAAAACGTTGCACTACCACCCGTGGCCTTACGATTACGATCTGTGTGCTGGGCAACTGTTCACACTTATGACCAGTTTACCAAGCGCCCTATGATCATATACTCTTCATTTGCAATCTTCTCTGCTGGCTTCCTCAGGTCATTGGGGAAGCCGGCAGGAAAAGTTGCAAGCTGCCGCTGCCTGCAAAAAGGACGCCCTTTTGTTTCTGCTGACTGGCTGGTTCCTGAAGGGAGCTGAACTCCTTTGGCAGAGTGCAGAAAGAGCCCAAATTCGGAAGATTTCGGCTTCATTACTGCACCCCGCCAGCCCCCAGAGATGAGAGGAAGCCAAAATCCAGAGAGCAGAGAGTTAGTGGAGTAAGGTAAGCCGTTGTTCTGTCCCAGCCTACGTACGTCCTTGTTACTGCACAAAGACAACCCCTCTTTTAACAGTAGACTGGAAAATAAACCCTTTTTATTTGAGTTACATACCTGATAATTGTCCCAGAAAAACAAAGGCCACAGAACACTTTTCCAACGGAGCACAGAGTCAAACAGGAAATAACTCACAGACAAAATAAACAGACCAGGATCTCTTGACTCTGAAGTTCTTTGCAAATGGTTGCCTCCAGCAACCAGCCCTGCTCACACATTCCCTTTTTGTTACGCAGCCCCCAAGGCGTGGCTTCTCACTGCTTTCTCCTCTTCCCCTGGAGTCGCCCCATTGCCTCCCTCTGTCCTACTCGTGTGAACTGCCTACATCTACGAGCGTCTCTGAGGTCTTCCAGCTGTGCTTATTATTATTATTATTATTATTATTATTATTATTATTATTATTATTATTATTATTATTATTATTATTATTATTATTTCAATTTGTATCCCGCCCTTCTCCCGAAGGACTCAGGGCGGCTCACAACATTATTCTAAAAACAAAGACAACCCACAAACCCCACCGGATAAAACCAAATTAAGACCAATATTTTAGAGTTG
>NW_015386174.1:102095-125743 GCF_001527695.2 Protobothrops mucrosquamatus | reverse complement strand
CTCCGGATATGGCCCAAGCTCCGTCAGGAACCTTTCAGGGTCCATCAGTCGCCTGGGACGGAACCATCTAGGCGGTTCCGTCTCCCTGCGGCGAGGAGGCGCGGTCCGGAAGTCCATCCTTAGGAGCGAATGGTCTGACCATGACAAGGGCTCAACAACTATTTCCCCTACTGTCAGATCATTCTGCCACTGGCCAGAGTCCGACTCAGAGTCGGACTCAGCTTCCCAGCACAGCTGGCTCTCAGCTCAATCACGAGTGAAAGGACCAGCCTCCTCATCCGTCTGTAACCCCTGCAGCTCATCAGAGCCTCCCTCCGACTCTGATGGCTCTCCAGGCCCCTCCTCCTCCTCTGATTCCCCAGACTCAACTACCGGGATCACAGGCTGGCACGGAATCACAACAGCAGTGTGGGGTGTTTCAGGCAGGTGGGAGAGACCCTGCACAGGTTTTTGTTCAGGATTGGAAAATCCCACTTGGATTTCAGCAGAGAGGATTTTTAGTTCCCTAGCAGAGAGGCAGCAGGGTTAAGGAACGAAGCACAGGGCACCTCAGAGGGGGTGGGAAAACCCTGAGGAACTGCACACAAGTGACTCTCTGCTCAGGGGTCGCAAATCGTGCTTGGATTTCGGCAGGGAGCTATCAATGGCTACCAATACGAGCCAGCTGTTTGTTACCTCTCGAGTCTTAGGGAGCAGGCCTGCATATGTGATTGCCAGAAATGGACAATGGAAGGGGACTGGCCACTGTGGGACTCTGAATGCCAGAGCAGAAAAACCACCATCCAGATCCAGCATGATTCTTCTGAAGATGTTCGGCAGCTACTGCTTTCTCATTAGGTAGCCGGTATTTAAATATCTTATTTAAGAGCTGTAGTGGTGCAGTGGCTGGAATGCAATATTGTAGGCTAACTCTGCCCACTGCCAGACGTTCGATCCTGACCAGCTCAAGCTTAACTCGTCCTTCCATCCTTCCAAGGTCAGTAAAATGAGGACCCAGATTGTTGGGGGCAATAGGCTGACTCTGTAAACTGCTTAGAGAGGGCTGTAAAGCACTATGAAGCGGGTATATAAGTCTACGTGCTATGGCTATTTGCAGGTTCTACCCCGTCAAGTTAATCTGAAAAGTACCAACACACCTCCCCATTGTCCTTGTCAATGCTGTGCGATTCATCCAGGATGCGGTCAACCTCCACGTAGTCTGGGTTGAAAGGCTCCTCATCCTAAAGAGGCAGGATAGCAGTGTAAGGTAGTGTGTGACTTCTGCAGGAGTTATTACTAGCAACTGGAATTAAACAAGCCTCCAGTCTGCTTAGGTTTCTATCGTCGCGGGTACCTCATGAAAGAAGTGTCTCATCTGAGCCATTTTGGTCTTAAACCGTTTGAGCTTCTGGTGGATCCTCTTATCCTTCTCCAGTTGAGCAATGGTGGCCCATTCACAGTGCAAGTAAGAGCTTGGGGAAGAATTGGAACAGAAAGTTGGGGGAGAAAAGAGAGAAGGGTATTGTAAATGATCAGCGTCCAAAAGAAAAGTATTGGATCAATAGAAAGAGGTGGGATCCTTGGTGCTCTTGGGTGAGTTTCTTGCAAATGCTTCATTACCCAACTACGTAACCATCCTCACTTATACAGGTACTCTGTAACATCAACACTGATATTACCTAGCTGGGTAATGAAATGACTGCAAGAAAATAGCCAAGTTTCAAGAGAATACCAGGGATCCCACAGTTCAACCGCGAGAGTGATCTGGCTCCAGAACTTCATTCTTTCCCAAAACTGGGTCAATCCAAGCATTCCGTTAGCGTTTTGGGGCACTTGCTTTGATGGGATGGGAAACAATGGTACAAACACACCTTTCACACCTTCTGTTAAACGGCCCAGTGGTGGGGGGAATGTTTGAAAGTGGAGGGGGGTGGTGTACTTACTAGTTTTTGTACTTCACAAAGAATTCTTCTGCTTCTGTGAACTGCCCATTGGGTAGCTGCCGATGGAAGAAAGAAACAAACAAAATCAGAGAACTGAAGGCATAGGGCAGTTGTTCCAGCTAAGGAGGATAGCAGAATAACAGAGTGGGAAGGGACCTTGGAGGTCTTCTAGTTGTAGGTTTCCTGCATGAGCTGGGGGTTGGACTCAATGACCTCCAAGGTCCCTTCCAACTTTATAATAATAATAATAATAATAATAATAATAATAATAATAATAATAATAATAATAATAATAATAATAATAATAATTATTATTATTATTATTATTATTATTATTATTATAAAGCATATCAATTAATCAAAAGAAAAAATCAATCATCTTAATAAATTTCAGTTTCATTATCTCATTTTGCTAACCATTGATAAAAGTTTTCCCATGTTTTATAATAGACTGAGTCTTCTTTCTCTTTACTCTCTAACATTAATCTATCCATTTCTGCACATTCTAAAATTTTCCTAATTATAATCTCATCGGGTGGTATATCTTCATTTTTCCAGTATTGGGCAAATGCTATTCTCGCAGCTGTCAATATAAAAAAAAAGCTGTCTGCTTTGGTCAACACATTCTTCATCACTTGGCCTTGTTAGATAATGTCTCCCCTGCAACAGACGGTTCACGTACATTCCACCTTTAGGAATTCACCACCCTCCTCCTGTCATTGTTTGGAAAAGCTGCCAGCGAAAGCAGGTACAGGCAACTATGGAATGAGTCAGATTCGATAGGTAGTCAGACGTGATCTATAGCCTAACCATCTACCCATCTGTCTTGCAACATTCTATCCTAATAATCCTTGTATGCTGAGGGGAGAATTCTGAACCTGCATCTTGAAGGCCTGCTATGAAAGGCAAGGGCAAAACAGGGCAAAGGGACTCTTGTGTGGCTTTGGACCCTAACCCTCTCCTCCCCACCCACCCCCACCATCTAGAAAAGGAAATCCTTACAATAAAGCAGGGCAGAGGCCAGCTGGAAAGCCACAAGTCATTCAGCCCATGGCAGCAGATCAAAGGTTCTCACCTCCTTCTTCACCACCCGCATGGACAGGACCTTGTCTACGATGGCAGCATCCTCTTCGCTGGGGTTTTCCTTCGGGCAGAAAGGGTGGGGGAAGAAAGAAGGGGCAGCTTAAATAAAGTTTAAAAGTTACAGTCGTAAATTGAGGACTACCTGTAGAGGCAAACAATATTCCTGACTTCACCGCGGAGCAAACTGGGGCAGGAGGCATCCCAGATTTTGCAAATGCTGTGCAGAATAGTTGACATATCCTAGGCCGGGGGTAGGCAACCTTGGCTCTTTTATGACTCGTGGACTTCAACTCCCAGAATTCCTGAGCCAGCCACGCTGAGGGGAAAGGGAGAGGTTTCCAAGCTGAGCCATGCTGGCTCAGGAATTCTGGGAGTTGAAGTCCACGAGTCATAAAGTTGCCAAGATTGAGGACTCCTGATACAGGGCAGGGGTGGGGAACCTTGGCTCTTTTATAACTCGTGGACTTCAACTCCCAGAATTCCTGAGCCAGCCACACTGAGGGGAAAGGGAGAGGTTTCCAAGCTGAGCCCTGCTGGCTCAGGAATTCTGGGAGTTGAAGTCCACGAGTCATAAAAGAGCCAAGGTTGCCTACCCCTGGCCTAGGCCTTAGCAAATCAATGGGGGGGGGAGAGAGGTTATGGGGAGATGATGTTCCAGACTAAGGAAGACCCCTTACCACGAAGAACTGCATTGAAGGCAATGTCTCGCCCTCAGGGATGGGTTCTGGAGCAGGGGGTTCCGGAGCTGGGGGCTGTTCGGTCTTGATGGGCCCCATCACATCCAGCTCCTCATCTTCTTCGTCATCCGTGATCTTGATGTCCAGATCTTCTGTATATTTCTTCCGCTTCACCTGACGGTTCGAACGCCGTTTCTACAGGCAGGGAGAAGAGGGGATAAGTTTGAGGAAAATAACATGCATTTAAAGAGAAAAAAAAATTCACACCTAACGAAGGAGAATATTTGTAGCTCAAGGCTGAAATGAGGGGTCCTTGGTGCTCTCTGAGCTCCGCTTGTTTTTTTGCACATGGAATCAGCGTAGCACACAAGCCAACCAAAGCCCTTCAAAACGTCCCAAGCAGACCAACCCCAGAAGAAGAAAAAAACAGGAGTCATCTACAACAGGGCTTTTCAACCTTTTCACCCATTGTACCACTTTTGGGATATGGCAACATCCGAGTACCACCAGTCGCCTAGCAAGGTGTTAAAAACGTGACCCCCCCCCAAAAAAGGAAAAAAGTGATGAAGTACAGGTAGTCCTCGACTTACAACAGTTCACTTAGTGACTGTCCGAAGTTATAATGGCACTGAAAAAAGTGCCCCCGCAAGCCACAGCCGAGCAAGAGGCCTGCCTGCCCACCTGGTGGTGCTCTTCCTCCTGTCCGAGGTTTTCATTGTTGTGAGCATTTCTGTTGAGGATTGGCAGTGGGGCTGGGGTGGGGGTTTTTTGGTTTTTATTCCCCCCCCCCGTCTGCTGGGTGGTTGCAGCAGGTTTTGGTCACTTCACATGACCCTGGGACAGTCATAAATATGAATCAGTTGCCAAGCATCTGAACGTAAAGCACAAGACCCTGGAGATGCTGTAACATTCCAGCGATTGGTGCTTCTTCTGGGCTCAGCAGAAGCGCCAGGATCAGCGCCGAGCTCCAGCTGGAGCCTGGCGCTGATCCTGGCGCTTCCACTGAGCCCTGACAGCCCTGCAGCTCCAGCCATCTCTCACTCAGGCTTGTGCAGTGCTGCCACCGGTTCAGCTCATTCCCCTCCCTCGCTACCACTTTTCTAGGATGGTCGCGTACCACCTGCCAGGTGCCAATGTACCACAGGTGGTACCCGTACCACTGGTTGAAAAACCCTGATTTACAACATACAGTAGTGGCCAAAATTGTGGAAACCTTTGGGGAAAAGCGTACAGTAGAAATGCCACCTTTGCTTAAGTTTCCACCCATTTTTCTTCTAATTTCTTTATAACTGTAGCCTTGTTCACTTAATAATACTATTTTACATCGCTTTCTGGGCAACCAGTCGACTCTTTGCACCTTTACTTTAATTTTATTATGTTTTACAAGCTCACTAAACGAAAGAACACAAAAAACCCCAACCAACTTGATAGCGATCACATAACACAGTGACAACTGTCCTCCTCTCGGCTTCAATACAGGACATCAATAACTGAATCCTACTATGATCTGATTGGCTCATTGCCGAAACAAAATGACACCTGATTGGCTCTCTAAACACTCCTGCTCATTGGCTACAGTCAGATGAAGGAAAGCTACCTGAGATCAACCTAAGCAAGTTGTGCTTCCTTTTTCTGATTATTTGGCTATACCTTTTCATAGAATACAGTACAGGTAATTGAACGAACTTTGTTGCATTACATTCTTGATTAAATTATCTTTCCATTGATATATAATTTTATGGTACTACTCCCCCACAAAAAGTGGTATTATTAGCCATCAAACCTCAAAAATACACTTTCCCCAATATCTCAGGGGCTGCCACAAAGAAGAGGGAGTCAAGTCATTCTCCAAAGCCCCTGAAGGCAGGGCAAGAAGCCATGGATGGAAACTCATCAAGGAGAGAAGCAACCTAGAACTAAGGAGAAACTTCCTGACAGTTAGAACAATTAACCAGTGGAACAACCTGCCTCCAGAAGCGATGAATGCTCCAACACTGGAAGTTTTTAAGAAGAGACTGGACAGCCATTTGTCTGAAATGGTATAGGGTTTCCTGCCTGAGCAGGAGGTTGGACTAGATGACCTCCAAGGTCCATTCCAATTTTTTATTATTATTATTATTATTATTATTATTATTATTATTATTATTATTATTATTATTATTATTATTATTATTATTATTATTATTATTATTTTGGCCACTACTGTACATAGTAAGCACTGCAACCACCACTATGTAGGACAAACAGGGAGAAGACTGTGCAGAACGCATCCATGAACACCAACCGGCAGTCAAAACGCATGAAGAAAATTCTTTTAAGATAAGATAAGATAACCTTTATTGTCATTTTTATACTGTGGGCCCAACGGCACACATCAAAAATGAAATTTAGTTGCCCGCTCTCAAAGTGAAACACATACATGACGCACACCTAAACATACTATGAACAACATATGTATAGATCCACATCCCTACATATACGTAGCAAATAAATATTAAATACTGTCCATCTTGAATATATAACGGAAGGAGGAAGCTTGAGAGTTCGCAAGGTTAATGCTGTATGAAATGAAACTATGGCTGAATCTGGATATTCTGCTACGGATACCACGAAGCCCCCTCCTCCCAGAAGGTAACAAGGAAAACAGGTCGTGAAAAGGATGAGTAGTGTCCCAGATAATCTTATGGACCCTGCTCAAGCAGCGCTTCTGTGCTATGTCCTGCATGGGAGGGAGGGAGGGAACTGCCAATGATCTTTTCACAACACAGAGACAGACTTAACCATAGTTTCAATTGGGGAAAATGTGACAATCCTAGAAACAGGCCAAATGCAAAAACGCCAGGGAATTTCTAGAAGCCTGGCAACTCTGACAAATCAGCCAACAATAGACACAAAGACATTAACAACATCTATAGACTAAATCAGGGGTAGTCAACTTTGGCTCTTTTATGACTCGTGGACTTCAACTCCCAGAATTCCTGAGCCAGCTAAGCTGGCTCAGGAATTCTGGGAATTGAAGTCCACGAGTCATAAAAGAGCCAAGGTTGACTACCCCTGGACTAAATAGACTCCAGAAGATGGTAGAGGACAGGAAGGCCTGGAGGAACGTTGTCCACGGGGTCGCGATGGGTCAGACACGACTTTGCAACTAACAACAACAACAATAGACTATGTAAAAGTCAAGCAACCAGCCCAAAAGAGAAAAAAGACTCCGGCCACCTCTCCATCAGTAATTAGTACTCAAATCGGCATAGATTTTCTCCAAAGTCAACTTCAGACCAACAATCAAGTAAGCAATACCCTAATCAAGAAACTGCCAAAGAGCCATTAGTAAACAGCCCTATCGAAGAATCTCTTAAGATTGCCCCCACTCACACAGACAGGCAAGACACCAGAATATGAACAGACAGCAAACCCCACTCCTTACTAGCACTGATGATGTTACCTAGTCAGGATAATGAAGTGTCTGCAAGAAAACAAGCAAGCTCAGAGACCACCAAGGACCCCTCAAATTCACATCTGTACCAGTTACATTCTTAGATGGTAGATAATAATAATAATAATAATAATAATAATAATAATAATGATGATGATGATGATGATAAAGTTGGAAGGGACCTTGGAGGTCATCTAGTCCAACCCCCTGCTCAGGCTGGAAACCCTATACCATTTCGGACAAATGGCTGTCCAGTTTCTTCTTAAAAACCTCCAGTGTTGGAGCATTCACCGCTTCTGGAGGCAGGTTGTTCCACTGGTTAATTGTTCTAACTGTCAGGAAGTTTCTCCTTAGTTCTAGGTTGCTTCTTTCCTTGATTAGTTTCCATCCGTTGCTTCTTGTCCTGCCTTCAGGAGCCTTGGAAAATAGCTTGACTCCCTCTTCTTTGGGGCAGCCCCTGAGATATTGGAAGATTGCTATCATGTCCCCCCTCGTCCTTCTCTTCATTAAACTAGACATACCCAATTCCAGCAGCCGTTCCTTATATGTTTTAGCCTCCAGTCTCCTAATCATCTTTGTTGCTCTTCTCTGTACTCTTTCTAGAGTCTCAGCATCTTTTTTACATCGTGGTGACCAAAACTGGATGCAGTATTCCAAGTGTGGCCTTACCAAGGCATTGTAAAGTGGTATTAATACTTCACGTGATCTTGATTCTATCCCTCTGTTAATGCAGCCTAGCACTGTGTTGGCTTTTTTGGCAGTTGCAGCACATTAGACAAGAGCACTGGATACCCTCAGCTAAGGGTTGGTGAAGTCACATCGCAGGTCAAACTTTCCCCCAGATCTTAGAAGAAGTCAGCAAAAGTTCAGGTTCCCAGTCTGGAAGGATCAACTCTACCTGCAAAGTGTTCCATAGAAGAACCACGAATCCTACCGACCGTTCAAGCTTGTAAAATTGAATTTGACCTAATACAAGTATTTGCCTCCAGAGAGAATTCTCGACTTAACGATCACAACTGGGCCCATAATCTTCCCTGTTAAGGAAGGCAGTTGCCAAGTGAGTTTTTGCCCCACTCTGCGACCTTTCCTGCTACAGTTGTTAAGCGAATCCCTACAATTGTTAACAAGTTTTGATTAGGCCAAATTATTCACGCCCGGCTCCATGTATATCTCAGCAAAGCAGTCTGCCTTAATGAGGAGGGAAAAGGGGTTGGTGTTGTTGCAAACACATTTCGGGATTTGCCTGCTCTGAAAGCAAGGGGAGAGGCTCTCGCCACCCTCCTGATTAGGGAATGGATGAGAAGAAGCAGTTTGTTTGTTTGTTTATTTATTTATTTTTTAAATTTATATACCGCCCTATCTCCCTTACGCAGTGGTTCTCAACCTGTGGGTCGGGACCCCATTTGGGGTCGATCGACCATTTCACGGGGGTCGCCAAGCAAGGCTGTTCGCCATTTTTTTTGTCCGCCATTTTTTTTCCCTTTTACCTCCCTTGGGCTGGGCCAGCTGGTGGTCGGCCTGCTCCGTCTCTGCCGCTTGCCAGCTACGCCTTGGCCGGCGCAGGGGGCAGAACCTCGCATGCGCGGCGCTCCCGGGCAGGGAAAGTCCTCGACTTACGACCGGTTGGGTAGTCCTCGACTTACGACCGGTTTAGTCCTCGACTTACGACCGGTTTAGTCCTCGACTTACGACCGGTTTAGTCCTCGACTTACGACCGGTTGGAGTCGCGGCATTAAAAAGGTTAAGAACCACTGCCCTTATGGGACTCAGGGCGGTGAACAGGCAATAATAAAAATCACAATAAATATTGAATAAAAAGCCTGCACTGAAATACCCCATATAAAACCCCTAGCAAAGCCCAATCAAAACTACGCCAGGCCGGCCGCATGGAACAGATGGGTTTTCAAGGCTCGGCGGAAGAGGCGCACATCCGTAGTTGTACGTAGTTGGACCAAAGCATCGAAACCAGGGGCTTCCGTTTGTTTGACGCATCGTCTGAGCACTTTTGAAAAACAAAGACTCAAAAAGAGCTTTTTCTCTTGGTCATGTCTGACTCCGTGTGTGCTCATCTCCGTTTTTTTTAGAGATAAGATAACCTTTATTGTCATTTTTTTACTGTGGGCACACTGGCACATATTAAAAATGAAATTCTGTTGCCTGCTCTCAAAAGCCTACATATGCATAACACACATGTAGACACGCTATAGACCAGACATGTCAAACACAAGGCCCGGGGGTCGGATGCGACCCGCGAAGGGGTTTCATGTGGCCCGCGAAGCCATCCTGGAAACAGTGAGGGAACGGCCCCCTCTGCCTTGGCCCTGGCCCAGGCCGGCCGGGAGCCAATGTACAATTTTGTGGTGGCCATCTATGCTGAAACGCATTCAGTCTTAGCTCCACAAGGCCGTCCGGAAACAGCGAGGAACCAGCCCCTGCCGTGTCGGCCCCGCCCCCTGGGTGCATGCTGGGGAGGTGTCACCCTTTGTGAGGAATGAAGAAATGGACCATGCCTTGGCGCTTGTCCCGGTCCCACCTCCTTCTGCCAGAGACCCTCAGATCTGTCCCACTCCTGCCCAGGCCCCCACAGGCACCCTTGACGCGAACGATGTAGAGCTGGCCATGCCCACCCAGCAGGCCACACCCACTCCATCCACGCCCACCCAGTAGGCCGCACCCACCCTGGCCACACTCACCCGTCCCCCCCCCCCAGGGCAACCGCAATGCTGATGCGGCCCTCAATGAAATTGAGTTTGACACCCCTGCTATAAGCATACATATGTATATACCAGGGGTAGGCAACCTTGGCTCTTTTATGACTTGTGGACTTCACCTCCCAGAATTCCTGAACCAGCCATGCTGACTCAGGAATTCTGGGAGGTGAAGTCCACAAGTCATAAAAGAGCCAAGGTTGTACACCTACACCCACCCTTACATATAAACAACATATAAATATTAATCACTGTCCATCTTGAATACATAGCGGAGAGTGAAAGCTTGAGAGCTTACAAGGTTGATACTGTACGGAACAAAACTATGACTGGGTCTGGATATCCTGCTTCGGATTTTAGCTGGAGGAGCCAAGCGTTTGTACAAAGACAAATTTCTGTGGCCAGTGTGGCTATACGCCAAAGGTGCACGGAACCTTCTCACTGAAGTGGTACCTATTTATCTACATGCATTTGCATGCTTTCGAACTGCTCGGCTGGCAGGAGTTGGGGTGAGGACGGGAGCTCACCCCGTCGTGTGGCCCTCGGGTCTTGAACCTGGCCTGTCAGCTTTGCTCAGTGTCTTTAACCACTGTGCCATCTCTTGGAAATTGGTGAAAACAGAACTCTTTGTACGGCCTTAACCCAGCTACCCGTCCTCCCCCTGGGCTCACCTGGATGCTGGTCTCCTCTTCTTCACGCGGAGACTGGGCTGGCATTAGCTCGGCGTCTGAATTGTCTGAAGAAGCGTTCCGTTTCCGTTTCTTCCCAACAACTGGCGTGATCGTGCTGGGAAGAAGGAGAGAGAGTCACAAGTGGAAATGACAAGGAGGAGGAGGGAGAAGAAGAAGAAGAAGAAGAAGAAGAAGAAGAAGAAGAAGAAGAAGAAGAAGAAGAAGAAGAAGAAGAAGAAGAAGAAGAAGAAGAAGAAGAAGAAGAGAGGAAGGAGGAGGAGGAGGAAGAAAGAAGAAGGAGGAGGAGGAGGAGGAGGAGGAAGAGGAAAAAGAAGAAAAGAGGAAGGAGGAGGAGGAAGAAAGAAGAAGAGGAAGGAGGAGGAGGAAGGAAGAGGAAGGAGAAGGAGGAGGAAGGAGGAGGAGGAAGAAAGAAGAAGAAGAAGAAGAAGAAGAAGGAGGAGGAGGAGGAGGAGGAGGAGGAGGAAGAAAGAAGAAGAAGAAGAAGAAGAAGAAGAAGAAGAAGAAGAAGAAGAAGAAGAAGAAGAAGAAGAAGAAGAAGAAAGAGGAAGGAGGAGAAAGAAGAAGAAGAGAGGGAGGAGGAGGAAGAAAGAGGGAGGAGGAGGAAGAAGAGGAAGAAGGAGGAAGAGGAAGAAAGAAGGAAAAAGAAGAAGAGAAAAGAAGAGGAAGAAGGAAGAAGAGGAAGAAAAAAGGAAAAAGAAGAAGGAGAAGAAAAAAAGGCAGGTCCGCTGCTGTTTACCTGGGTTTCCCTCGGCCTTTGCTCTTGGCAGATCCCCCCTGGCCCCGGCCCTTGCGCGGCCGGTCCTCTTTGGGGATGCGCTCGCCCCCGCCCTTCCGGCGCCGCTTGCGCTCGCCCGTCTCTTCTGGGCGAACGCTGGGCAGTTCATCTTCGTTCAGCACCCGGGGGATGTTCTGCTCGCCCCGGGCTCGGGCCCGGGCAATGGCCTCCGCTACGATCCGGTTGGCCTTTTCCTGCTTCTTCTGATGCTCCAGCTTGCGGGATTCATCCGAGCCGCTCCGGCCACCACCGCTGGAGGATGGGAGGGCCGCTACCTCGCTGCTGCTCAGGACTTTCACCACCGAGAGTCCCGAGGAGCTGCCCTGGGACGAGCTGGCCTGCAACGGGTAACACAGCGACAAGAGACCCTCAGCGAAGCTTCCGGGCTTCTCTCCGGATAGGAAGCTGATCTACAGAAAGGACGCAGCCATTTTGAAGGTGTGTGTGTGTGGGGGAGGGGAACAGCCTGAGGTTTCCACAACTGAAGACCTAAAGCAGTGGTGGCGAACCTATGGCACGGGTGCCAGAGGCGGCACTCGGAGCCCTCTCTGTGGGCACACGTGCCGTTGCCCCAGCCTCGCCTCCCCCGCGACCCCCTCCTCTCCAGCAGCCCCCCTGGAGGAGAGTCGCCCCCGAGCGTCGCCCGCGCGGAGCAGTGAAGCCAAGGACATGGCAGCCAGGAAGCGTAGACAAGACTCTGCCCTCACGCCCCATCATGCAGTTGATGCTGCGGGGCGCGGGTAGAGGGCGTGGCCACCATGGCACTGCTGGGCGATCTGCGGCGGGCCCTGGAGGCGGTGAGTGGCCCTGTGGGCAGGCAGGGTGAGGGCGGAGCAGGGGGTGGAGCGGGGGCGGGGCCAGTTTTTGGACACTCAGTCTCTAAAAGGTTCGCCATCACTGACCTAAAGCCTCTTCCTCTCTCAGCCCAACCCACCTCACAGGGTTGTGGTGGGGAAAATAGGAGGAGGAAGGTGTGCTGGATACGTTTGCCACCTTCAGGTATGATAATAAAGGTGATAAAGAAACAAATATATTTCTGTTATGGCAGGCAGGAGCAACAAAGAGGAAGGCACTTTTTTTTCTTTTCTTTTTTTTGCCACTGTGGGAAGTAGGATGTGGACTGGGTGCCTCAGCAATACAGAATTTCCAAAAATCAGATACAAATTTGGTATTCTTTCTTTCTTTCTTTCTCTTTCTTTCTTTCTTTCTTTTTCTTTCTTTCTTTCTTTCTTTCTTTCTTTCTTTCTTTCTTTCTTTCTTTCTTTCTCTCTTCCTTCCTTCCTCTTTCTTTGTCTCTCTTCCTTCCTTCCTCTTTCTTTCTTTCTCTCTCCCTCTCCTTTCCTTCCTCTTTCCTTCCTTCCTTCCTTCCTTCCTTCCTTTCCTCGCCGTATTGGCAAAACTCTGGCGAACAGAGCTGAACCCTTCTTCCCAACTGACGGGAGAATGAACGTATCCCCTTACCTGTGGCTGCAGCACAACTTTGACGGGGACCGTCACCCTCTGACCTGAGCCCCCGACCACCTGTGCTTGCTGGACTGCCGGTACGCTTAAAGGGGCCTGCTGGCCGGAGGCGCTGACCGGGGCTTGCTGCAAGAGCTGGATCTTCTGCGTGCCCGGCTGGCCGCCGGGTTGCTGTTGCTGGCCCGGCTGCTGGACCTGCAGCTGGATGGTTACCACTTTGGCAGGCTGGCCTGGCATTCCTTTGGCCTGGCTCAGGGCGGCCAGCTGATTGCCTTGAAGGACAATCTTGCCCGGTAAGCTACCCAAAACAACTTGCCGCTGTCCTGGAGCATTTCCAGCAGTCGGGGGTTGCTGGAGAACCAAGGTGATGCGTTTGGATTCCCCCTGAGAGGAAGAAACAGGACGGAGGGTCAGTTCTCACAGGCTCCGCAGCAAAGAATGTAGCCACGGCATATATATATATTTTTCTATGCAACATATAAAGGGGGGGGGAACCCCACAAAAACAAAGATTTAAGCAGAGCCAAGATACTTCTCCACATGTTTGGGCTAGGAGGTTAGGCAACTTAAACTGGCTGATTTAGTTTTACATTTGTGTCTTCTGCTGTAAGTTGGGAAATGCGGTTTTTTTTTGTTGTTGTTTTTTGGGAAAAAGAAATCCTAAATACTGTATTTGTTATCTGGGTTGCTGGTTTAGTTTTAAGTCCTGAATGCCATCCCAAGTCACTTCTATGAGAGGTGGCTAAATAAATAACTAAATGGCCAAATAAATAAATTAATAAATAAACAAACAAACAAACACATTCATACTGTAAATATTGCTCTCAAGCTAGAACTGAAAAATACTTCTGACTGCTTTAAATTCCATATGTAGAAAAGAGGGGGAGATTGTGTGTGTATGTATATATATATGTGTGTGTGTGTGTGTGTGTATGCATATATATATATGTACACACACACACACTGTCTTCCTGACAATTAGAACAATTAACCAGTGGAACAACCTGCCTCCAGAAGCGGTGAATGCTCCAACACTGGAACTTTTTAAGAAGAGACTGAAAAGCCATTTGTCTGAAATGGTATGGGGGGGGCAGGGGGCTGGACTAGATGATCTCCAAGGTCCCTTCCAACTTTATTATTATTATTATATACATATACACACACACACATATATATGCACACACACATATACATGCACACACATACATGATATATATATACATACACACACACACAGTCCTCGACTTACAATCACAATTGAGCCTAAAATTTCTGCATTTAAGTGAAACAGTTAAATGAATTTGGCCCCGTTTTACAACTTTTCTTCCCATAGTTGTTAAATGAATCACTGCAGTGCTTAAGTTAGTAACACGGTTGTTAAGTGAATCCAGCTTCCCCACTGGCTTTGCTTGTCGGAAGGTCCGATCACACGATCGTCGGACGTTGCAAACGTCATAAATATGAAGCAGTTGCCAAGCATTCGAATTTTGATCACATGACCCATGGGTCATAGCTGTGAAAAATGGTTAGAAATCACTTTTTTTTTCAGTTATGTTGTAACTTTGAACGGTCACTAAATGAACTGTCGTTAAATCGAGGACTATCTGTATGCAGATGCACATGAACACGCACACATACAGGCACCCTTAAAAAAAAAAAAAAGCTACTACCAGCTTAACTGCATAAGCCACAGGAACACAAACAGATTTCTTATCGTCTTCGCTTCAACAAAAAGCAAATTTAAAAGCTATCCTTTAGCGGAATGCTTTGATTGAGCAGCCCAGCCAGTAAAAAGTCCTGCAACTGTAAACTTCAGCTCCTTACCCTCCATCCCAAGGCTACATACACAAACTTTTGGGTCTCATCTTTCCCACAATGACGCACACAGAACTCTTAAGGGGAAGCAGGTGGTGGCAAAGGGCTAAGAATCTGCAAAATATGTCCCTGTGCTTGAACATATGGACATGTCAGAAAATGCTAGGCTCTATCTTCCCGGGTGGTTTGGAATTTTAAATGCAACATCTTTATTTAATTTAAAAAAAAAACCACTGTTGGGAAGCATTCAAACGAGTCAGGTATTGCCCCAGAGTAGGGGTAGGCCACCTTGGCTCTTTTATGACTCGTGGACTTCAACTCCCAGAATTCCTGAGCCAGCCACGCTGAGGGGAAAGAGAGAGGTTTCCAAGCTGAGCCATGCTGGCTCAGGAATTCTGGGAGTTGAAGTCCACGAGTCATAAAAGAGCCAAGGTGGCCTAGCCCTGTCCTAGCTCTAATCAGCTCCTTATTCCTCTGTCTGAGCCAGCATGAGGGAAACTTTGGCCCCTTCATGACTCGTGGACTTCAACTCCCAGAATTCCTAAGCCAGCATGGCTCAGCTTGGAAACCTCTCCCTTTCCCCTCAGCATGGCTGGCTCAGGAATTCTGGGAGTTGAAGTCCACGAGTCATAAAAGAGCCAAGGTGGCCTACCCCTACCCCAGAGCAAAGTTTCACAATCTTAGAAACTTTTTAAGATGTGGCGGGCGTCAACTCTCAGAATCCCCCAGCTGGGAAATTTTGGGAGCCGGTTCACACATCTTAAAAGCTGCTATGGTTGAGAAAGACTGCTTTAGAATTATGGGCCGAACTGGCTCTTTATTTTTTTAATGTAATTTTTATTGTCCCAAAGGTGCTTTTTTCACGAAGCAACTGGACTTTCTTGTTTTTCCTTCGAAGACGTTTCGCTTCTCATCCAAGAAGCTTCTTCCGCTCTGAAGCTGAGGAAGCTTCTTGGATGAGAAGCGAAACGTCTTCGAAGGAAAAACAAGAAAGTCCAGTTGCTTCGTGAAAAAAGCACCTTTGGAATAAAACTGACCTGGATGACTGAGAATTTACACGGACAGAAGGAAGAGGGGAGACATGATAGCAGTGTTCCAATATCTCAGGGGCTGCCATAAAGAAGAGGGAGTCAAGCTATTTTCCAAAGCGCCTGAAGGCAGGACAAGAAACAACGGATGGAAACTAATCAAGGAGAGAAGCAACCTAGAACTAAGGAGAAACTTCCTGACAGTGAGAACAATTAATCAGTGGAACAACCTGCCTCCAGAAGTGGTGAATTCGCCAACACTGGAAGTTTTTAGGAAGAGCCTGGACAGCCATTTGTCCGAAATGGTATAGGGTTTCCTGCCTGAGCAGGGGGTTGGACTAGATGACCTTCAAGGTTCCTTCCAACTTTACTACTACTACTACTACTGCTACTACTACTACTACTATTATTATTATTATTATAATTTTTATTGAAATTTTTTTTAAAGAAGACGAAAAGCAATCCAAGTATTACAAAAGAACCAAAGGCAATAAGGGAAAATAGTGAATAAGAAAATATTCCTTCCTTCCTTCCTTTTTTCCTTCCTTCCTTCCTTCCAGTCTTTTTGACAATGGTTATACATGCATTGATATTTTACCTTCTCTCTCTCTCTCTCTCTCTCTCTCTAAGGTTACATAATTTTTTTACTTCCATAAGCTACCCTTTCTAATCTTCACATCCATAAATCACAAGTTCATATTTTTTTTGAACAAAAAATCTACAGGAAGTCCTCAACTTATAAGAGTTCATTTAATGTGCATTCGAAGTTACAACAGCACTGAAAAAAGTGATTTATGACCGTTTCTTCACACTTAGGACCATTGCAGCATCCCCATGGTCACGTGTTCAAAACTGGCTCGTATTTATGACGGTCGCAGTGTCCCAGGGTCGCGTGATCCTCTGTTGTGGCCTTCTGACCAGCAAAGTCAATGGAGGAAGCCAGATTCACTTCACAACCGGGTTACTAACTTAACAACTGCAGTGATTCACTTAACAACTGTGGCAGGAAAGGTCGTAAAATGGGGCTTAACCCACTTTACAAATGTCTCACTTAGCAACTGAAATTTTGGGCTCAATTGTGGTTGTATATCGAGGACTACCTGTATAAGCAGTTTCCAGCCAGTAATAAATGCAACGTTGATGTTTCCCTTGGCAAACCAATTATTTTTACCATTTTTTTGCGAGTTTTATCCTCTTCGCCAACTTGGTTCTCCGTGGTGGGTATTTTAGAATTCTTCCATTGTTGTGCATATTGTTGTTTGCAGCGGTGATCAAATATATATAAATAATTTTTGTTCTAGGTGTTTGTCCATTAATCCCAACAAGAAAAGGTCTGGTTTCAGTTGAATATTTCTTTGTAACAGTGTATACATTGGAAACCATTATTTTTTTTACCAGTTCACCAGGCATCATAAAAGGACCCTTTGTGTTGCACGTATTCCCAACATAAATTTGAAGTACCCTTATTACATTCTGGCTAATTTTTCTGGACTCATATACCAACAGTACATAATTTATAGACATTCTATTTCAAGTTGTAATAATGTGGATTTCAATCCTCTCAATCACATGTTTTCCCATTGTTTCAGCAATAGGTTACATCCAAAATTCTTAGCCCGTTTCTCCTCCATTTCATATTTCATGGAGAGTCGATACATTTTGGGCATCACGTGTTCATCATTTGTACAGAATGCAATTCCACATTCTGCCTCTTGTTCAAACTAGAACTAAGGAGAAACTTCCTGACAGTTAGAACAATTAACCAGTGGAACAACCTGCCTCTAGAAGCGGTGAATGCTCCAACACTGGAAGTTTTTAACAAGAGACTGGACAGCCATTTGTCCGAAATGGTATAGGGTTTCCTGCCTGAGCAGGGGGTTGGACTAAATGACCTCCAAGGTCCCTTCCAACATCATCATCATCATCATCATCATCATCATCATCATCATCATTATTCCAAATGTCCTGTTATCTAGTCTGAATCTTCCTCTTAGCTGTGCATACAAAATCCACTGAAAAGTAAATCGCTCTGCGGCCAATTACTCTGGATTTCATTTTATATTCCTATACGTATATCTTATATGCTACCTGAGTTAACTATTTTTGTACCTACCGTTTCTAGCCTGTAAAAAATAAACAGCACAAGACACATAAAAATATTTTTTGGGAACATTCTGCGTTCACATTTATTCCGTACTCTCAATATGGTACTCCTAACCCAGTAATGTTTAACATTCCTAGCAACATTAACTTTATTGTACCATAGAAAACCATGCCATCCAAACCTCAGACCATGCTCTTCAAATTCTAAAATTATTTTATTTCTCAGCAGCACCCACTGGCATAGCTTCTTTTAGATGAATAAAGAAAACCTCAGGTTCAAGCGGCTACAAAGATTCTTATTGGGCTAAGACTCTCCTTCCTTCCTTCCTTCCTTCCTTCCTTCCTTCCTTCCTTCCTCTGGGCAGTTTAGAATTAAAAAAAAGGTATACTACAATTAAAACAATGAAAATATTTTAACAAACTAAAAACAATTTTAAAAAGTTAAATATAGTGGTACCTTGGTACTCAACTGCTTTGAAACTCGTCGAATTTGGTAATCGACGCGTTTTGTTGCTAAACCTTTGTCCCAGTACTCATCGTTTGTTTGGTACTCAACGCACTAGCTAAAACCTGTCGGTGTCAGCTGCCTTGTGACTCACTATATTATTCCTTGTGGGGGGGAAATTGTTTGGTACTCATCATTTTTGATATTTGTCACACCTCCTGGAACCAATTAATGATGCCATCCAAGCCATTAATGATGAGTATTGGGGTACCACAGTACAAAGTACAGGTGATCCTTGACTTACAATAGATCACTTAGTGACGGTTCAAAGTTACAGCACTGAAAAAAGGGACTTATGATCGTTTTTCACATTTATGACCATTGCAGCATCCCCACAGTCACGTGATCAAAATTCAGACTCTTGGCAACTGAAAAAAAAAACTGCCTTCGTTTCTATATTCCTAGTAAATCTCAAATTACAGGTAATCCTCGACTTACAACAGTTCATTTCGTGACCGTTCGAAGTTACGACGGCACGGAAAAATGTGACCTCAAGACTGTTTTTTAACACGCTTGTTGTGGCATCTCCCTGGTCCCGTGATCCAAATCCAGATGTTTGACATCTGACTATTTATGACCTTTGCAGTATGCTGGGGTCATCTGATCCCCTTCTGACAAGCAAAGTCAACGGGGGGGAGCCAGATTCACTTAACAACCGTGTTAATAACTTAACAACTGCAGTGATTCGCTTAACAATCACAGCAAAAAAAGTTGTCAAATGGGGGCAAAACTCTCTTTACAAATGTCTCGCTTAGCAAAAGAAATATTGGGCTCAATCGTGATCTACTTGTACTTTCTCTGACAACCAATGTTGCCATCAGAATGTAGGAAAAACCAACTAGGGAGGTGTTAGGAATCTCTCCCCCCCCCCTAAGAACAGACATGTCAAGCTCAATCCGGCCCATAATGGGCCCAGATCCAGCCCGTGGGGCTGCCCCAGAGATGGTGAGGGACTGGCCCCTGCCACCCTGGCCCACCCGAGCGTGAGGGGCCCGGTGGTGCCCAACAGCAGTCCCAGCCCACCGGCTGCTTGGCTGCCTCTTGGCTGGCACACTCCGGTCGGAGCGCTGAGGCCGCTGGGTTGGCCCTCCAAGCGACAGGCGGAGGCAGAGGCACCAGGGATGGAAAGCACGTGATCCGACCCACTAGACTAGGGGTAGGCAACCTTGGCTCTTTTATGACTCATGGACTTCAACTCCCAGAATTCCATGAGTCATAAAAGAGCCAAGGTTGCCTACCCCTGCACTAGATGAACAGGGCAGAAGCCCGGAGAAGCAAAGCTGGGCTGCAGGGTCATGGCACCCCAGGAGCTCAAGGGCCGGACCAGGTGCCTGCCCTCCACCACCCAGGGCCCCAGACAGCCCGTGCCGCCATTCAGGGCCCCGTGTGGCACAAGGAGGATGGCGAGGCTCCTCCGGTGGACCAGGCCCTGGAGCCTGCCCCAGTCCCGCTCCCCCTCCGCCGGAGACTCCCGGATCCTGCCCAGCCCTGCATAGGCGCTCCCCCCCCCTGATGCAAGTGATGTTGTGCTGGCCACGCCATGCGTCCCTCAATGAAGAACATAAACCCACTTGCTCTGCTCAAGAGTTCCGCTGTGTTTCCTCCTAGTCTGCCTTTTCAAATTCCCCGTGGAAACACCACCGCGAGCCTTTTTGAATCGGACGTCCTTGGAAAAGACCCAGGTTAAGTGCCCAAGCGTTCGTACCCCAAAGCTGCTGTATGCTCACCTGGAAGAACTGCGTGCTCACCTGGGCTGGCGTCGAGGTCAGGGTGACGGCAGGTTTGAGCGGAGCAACGCCCGTGTTCCCTCCTGCTTGGCTCTTCATGGGCTGCAGCACGAGCTGCTTGACGGGACGTCCGGGCTGCACCAGACGGTGGAGTGTAGCGGGAGCCCCGGCTCCAGGGGACACTTTGGTGGCCAGCACTGCGTTGCCTGAGACAATGGAGACCCCGGGCCGCAAGGGGGTGCCCGTCAGGACCTTGGCGAAGGTCACTTTGCCCCCGTTGGCTGCCCCAATGGGCTGGGCTTGGATCTGGGCCACATGAGCGCCGGTCATGGAGCTTCCCACCGGGGCCTTCAGGATGACGATTTTGGGGGCTGGAGGGGGCCCGGCGGTTTGCTGCCCCCCGGCCGAGGAAGAGGGCGCAACCGTCGAGGTGTTTGTGGCGGACGAGACTCCCATGAACGGGTTGCCCTGGCTGAGAACCTCTTGATCCGGAGGGGCCTGCAGGAGCCCTGCTTGATCTTGCTGGGGCAGATCAGTCACGGACTCCGGTTGCGTATTGGGGAGGGGCAGGGTCTCCGGTTGGGAGGGCTCCGGCTGAGGGGCAACCTGCTGGTCTTTGGAGCCCCCTGCTAAGGAGTCCAGGCTCGCCCCAGAAAGCCCCAAGGCCTCCTCAATGGGGTCCGGAGCACCCTGGTTAAAGCTCTCATCAGTCAATGAGTCCAGGCCAAAGAGGTTAGGGTCGTCAAAGAGGTCCATGATGGGGTCAGCCATGACCGAAGGAGAAGACTCGTAACTCCTGGCGCGGGAAAGCAGTGACGAAGACGTCCTTTTGCCAACAGCACCCTTCCTTTATCCAAGACTGTCAATCAAGCAGGCTCCGCCTCATGAAGGAAGGCACACGTTGTCCGGGACAGGCTGGAGAAGAAGAAAGAATGGGTTAAGAACATCATCTCACCTCATTCGCCCTGGGCTCCTTTTAGTCCAGCTTTGTTTCTCACACAGGTGGTTATGGGTGCTGGTAAGCAGGAGAGGGAGACGGAGGCCTTGCCTACTCATCCCTCCTGCAACTAGAATTGGAAGACAAGCGGTTGCTCAACAGGGTTGACTTCCAAAACTGGAGAGGCCTGCTTTCCCCAAATAGACCCCACGCTGTCCTGAGGCCGTTCAAGGAAGCGGCCATCCCCACATTTGGCGGTCGGGAATTACAGCTTCCATCAGGGCTTTTCAACCAGTGGTACATTGGCACCTGGCAGGTGGTATGCGACCATCCTAGAAAAGTGGTAGTGGGGGAGGGGAATGAGCTGAACCGGTGGCAGCACCGCACAAGCCTGAGCGAGAGACGGCTGGAGCTGCAGGGCTGTCAGGGCTCAGCGGAAGCACCAGGATCAGTGCCGCTTTCCAGCTGATCGGCGCTTCTTCGGGGCTGTCAGGGCTCAGTGGAAGCGCCAGGATCAGTGCCAGGCTCCAGCTGGAGCTCGGCGCTGATCCTAGTGCTTCTGCTGAGCCCAGAAGAAGCACCGATCAACTGGAAAGCAGCACTGATCCTGACGCTTCTGTTGAGCCCAGAAGAAGCGCCAATCAGCTGGAATGTTGCAGCCTCTCCAGGGTCTTGTGATTTACATTCAGATGCTTGGCAACTGATTCATATTTAGGACGGTCACAGTGTCCCAGGGTCATGTGAAGTGACCAAAACCTGCTGCAACCACCACCCATCAGATGGGGGGAATAAAAACCAAACACCCCCACCCCACCCCTGCTGCCAATCCTCAACAGAAATGCTCACAACAATGAAAACCTCAGACAGGAGGAAGAGCGCCGCTGGGTGGGCAGGCAGGTGTCTTGCTCGGCTGTGGCTTGGGAGGGACTTTTTTCAGTGCCATTGTAACTTCTAAGAGTCACTAAGCGAACTGTTGTAAGTCAAGGACTACCTGTACTTTATCACTTTTTTCTTTCTTTTTTTTTTTTGGTCATCAAGTTTTTGACACCTTGCTAAGCGACTGGTGGTACTCGGATGTTGCCATATCCTAAAAGTGGTACAATGGGTGAAAAGGTTGAAAAGCCCTGGCTTAAATCATCTGCTGTGTGAAGAAGATACACGTAGTCCTCGACTTACAACGGTTCACTTAGTGACCGTTTTGAAGTTACAACGGCACTGGGGGAAAAAGGGACGTATGACCGATTTTCACACTTGAAGACCGTTGCAGCATCCACATGGTCACGCGATCAAAATTCGGGATGCTTGGCAACCGACTCATATTTTATGAGGGTCGCAGTGTCCTGGGGTCAGGTGATTTACCTTTTGCGACCTTCTAACAAGCAAAGTCAACGGGAGAAACAGAGTCACTTAACAACAGGCTTCATAATTTAACAACTGCAGCGATTCACCTGAGAACTGTGGCAGGAAAGCTGGCAAAATGGGGCAAAACTCACTTAACAAAGAGAAATTGGGGGCTTGACTGTAGTCGTTAAGTCGAGAGACTATCTGTATATGAGTCATGGTGGCGCAGTGGTTAGAATGCGGTATTGCAGGCTAACTATGCCGACTGCCAGCAGTTCGATCCTGACCGGCTGAAGGTTTGACTCCAGCCTTCCAGCCTTTTCGCTGTGGTGAAAAATGCCCCAATAAAAAGGCTGAGCTCACCAATAAGAAGAAAAAAGCAACACAAAAACAGTAAGGCCACACTTGGAATACTGCATCCAGTTTTGGTCACCGCGATGTAAAAAAGATGCTGAGACTCTAGAAAGAGTACAGAGAAGAGCAACAAAGATGATTAGGGGACTGGAGGTTAAAGCATATAAGGAACGGTTGCTGGAATTGGGTATGTCTAGTTTAACGAAGGGAAGGACGAGGGGGGACATGATAGCAGTGTTCCAATATCTCAGGGGCTGCCCCAAAGAAGAGGGAGTCAAGCTATTCTCCAAAGCGCCTGAAGGCAGGACAAGAAGCAACGGGTGGAAACTCATCAAGGAGAGAAGCAACCTAGAACTAAGGAGAAACTTCCTGATAGAACAATTAACCAGTGGAACAACCTGCCTCCAGAAGCGGTGAATGCTCCAACACTGGAAGTTTTTAAGACAAGACTGGACAGCCATTTGTCCGAAATGGTGTAGGGTTTCCTGCCTGAGCAGGGGGTTGGACTAGAAGACCTCCAAGGTCCCTTCCAACTTTATTATTATTATTATTATTATTATTATTATTATTATTATTATTATTTCATAGAAATGCAGCTGATGAACTTGAATTATAATCTCAGACTTCTCTTAACAGTTACCTATTATTTTTGTTAAGAATGCGGTATATTTATGTGTGGGTGTTTGCTATTTATTAGGTGAGCACAAGGGCCTCTGTCATTATAGGAAAAAAAATGGGCCACCGGCGATTATGTCAAAGGCTGTGCATCACGCACACTGCCGTTTGAAAGCTTGTGACTTTGCTCAAATTGTGCAAACAAGCTTTCACAGATCAAAGAAGACGATATTCTACGGCGTCTCACCATGAGGCAGAAATCTGTGGCACCTATTTATTTATTTATTATTTCAATTTATATCCCGCCCTTCTCCCGAAGGACTCAGGGCGGCTCACAACATTATTAAAACAAAGAAAGACCCACACACCCCACCGAATAAAACCAAATTAAAACCAAAATTTTTGTGTTGTGATAATTAAAATTTCTAAAAAACCCAGTTTAAAAATCCTCCCTAGGCCAGGCCCGCTTG
>NW_015386174.1:74266-101809 GCF_001527695.2 Protobothrops mucrosquamatus | reverse complement strand
CCACAGCCACTCGGTCTTGGAAGGGTTGAGCCTGAGTCTGTTCCTCCCCATCCAGACCCGTACGGCCTCCAGGCAACGGGCCATCACGTCAAGGGCAACGTTGGGGTGGTCTGGGGTGGAAATGTACAGCTGAGTATCGTCAGCGTACTGATGGAAATCCACCCCAAAACCACGAATGATCTCCCCCAGCGGCTTTACAGGTAGCTTCTGCTGAAGAGGAAATTAAGGTAGACCCAGTCTTGTTTCCACCATCTCCAACCAGAATGTTGGACAAGTTGACTTCCTTCTCTGACTCCAGTCTGAAAACTATAGGACGAAGGGAGACCTTAACCAAATATGAGATTTGCGGCTTCCCCAAGCAAATTAAGCTTATATATTCAATGAAATAAGCTCATCAGATAAAACAGAGCCAGCCTACAGACACCATTCTTCCAACCAAGATAGCTGGCGTCCCACGTAGGGATTCAGAAGCCCTTCCATTTTGGTTGCCTGTTTTGGACTGTTTAAAAAGAGATGAGCAGATTTATTTTTTTTAATCTGGCCAATTTCTTATAGATTTAGATCACAACTAATGTTTTGCCTAGTAAATCACAAGTGGTCAGAGGCCTGTCCTGAAGCACCAAGCAGCTGACTATACCAACATGAAATTAAAATAAAAGCCAACCTGAGTTATCTTATTGAAATAGACAAATTAAACTTAAAGTAATGAACCGTAATGGTTTAAAGCAGTGTTTCTCCACATGAAGATGTGTGAACTTCAACTCCCAGAATTCCCCAGCCAGTGTGGCTGGTGAGGAAATTCTGGACTTCAACTCCCAGAATTCTCAAGTCAGCTCCTTGGCCACTTGAAGAGGTGTGGACTTCAACTCCCAGAATTCCCCAGCCAAAGTGGCTGGCGAAGAAATTCCGGGAGTTGACGTCTATACATCTTCTAGTAAGCAGGATGGAGAAACAGTTTTAAAGGATGATATGGATTTAATATCAATTATTGTTTCCCACCAAAAAAACCTGGGAACTGCTGGACATTTTATTGAATCAGTGCTGAGAATTGTATATTCAATCTCAATTTCTTCAAAGAACCAAGAATACGGAGGTCACAAGATCCCAAATCAAATTGCTGAATATCTCAGGTAAGTTAAGTATGGGCAGTCCTCAACTTACAACAGTTCGGTTAGTGACCGTTCAAAGTTACAACGGCACTGAAAAGTGTGACTTATGATCGTTTTTTTACCGTTGCGACCGTTGCAGCTTCCCCATGATCATGTGACCAAAAATAAAATGCTTGGCAACCAGTTCATTTTTATGACGGTCATTGTGTCCCAGGGTCATGTGGTCCCCATCTGCGACCTTCTGGACAAGCAAAAGTCCATGGGGAAGTCGGATTCATGTAACAACCGGGTTACTAACTTAACTACTGCAGTGATTCATTTAACAACTGTGGCAAGAAAAGCTGTAAAATGGGGCAAAACTCACAACAGAAATTTTGGGCTTAATTATGGTTGAGGATTACTCGTAGTGATTGTTCATGATCTCTGCCAAGTGTTTATTCCAATATCTGATGCTAATATACGAGAACCTCTCCTATAACTCTACAATTTGATTATGAACTCTTATCTTCTTTGAACAAACTAGAGTTATCTGATTTATTAAACAAAAGGAAGAAAATCACCAAATGTATCAAGCTTATTACATTATAATGCCCTATGGGTGTCCAAAAGTTCATTCCTCAGGGTCTAAAAAAATTGAAGCAAAAACTTCTGAACAGGCCAGCTATGAATGTATTATGCTGACTGCCTATTGTCTAGGAAAAATGGCAAATTTTCCGAAACAACCATTTTTATAACACAGTTGATACTGTCATAATTATCAAAGGTTTTCATCCTTTTTTCCCCCCTTTTTCAATTTTTGTTGCTCTCCTGCCCCAACCTGTTTGGTTATTTATTGAATTTGTATGATGTTTTCTTGGGTGAGTCATTCAAACAAAGAAAGGATGAGAAATTCAGCAAGGGCTACAAACAGCTATTTTTGCAAATGCCAATGTGTTTTTCTGGAAGATTTTTCAATATTCTCCGATTTATACTTGGGAGTATCATTTGTAAGATCTGGACGGCATAATATGTATGCATCAAGAAAAACACAGATTTTATTTTCCTGGGCTCCAAGATCACCGCAGATGGGGACTGCAGCCAAGAAATTAAACGACGCTTGCTCTTGGGGAGGAAAGCTATGGCAAATCTAGACAACATACTAAAAAGCAGAGACATCACTCTGCCAACAAAGTATGTATAGTCAAGGCCATGGTTTTCCCAGTTGCAATGTATGGCTGTGAAAGTTGGACCATAAGAAAGGCTGAGCGCCAAAGAATTGAGGCCTTTGAACTCTGGTGCTGGAGAAGACTCCTGCGAGTCCCCTGGACTGCAAGGCGATCAAACCGGTCAGTCCTAGAGGAGATCGACCCCGACTGCTCTTTAGAAGGCCAGATCCTGAAGTTGAAACTCAAGTACTTTGGCCACCTAATGAGAAGGAAGGACTCACTGGAGAAGGGCCTAATGCTGGGAAAGATTGAGGGCAACAGAAGACGGGGACGACAGAGGATGAGGTGGCTGGATGGAGTCACTGAAGCAGTAGGTGTGAACTTAAATGGACTCCAGAAGATGGTAGAGGACAGGAAGACCTGGAGGAACGTTGTCCATGGGGTCGCGATGGGTCGGACACGACTTCGCAACTAACAACAACTATCAAGAAAAACAGAAATGCAAGGAAATGTCGTCCCCCCCGGATGAAGACATGTAGGTTGTCCTCGGCTTTCGGCCACAACTGAGCCTCAAATTTCTGTTGCTAACTGAAACATTAGTTAAGAGAGTTTTGCCCATTTTATGACCCTTCTTCCCACAGTTGTTAAATGAGTCACTGCAGTTATTAAGTTAGTAACATGGTTGTTAAGTGAAGCTGGCTTCCCCATTGACTCTGCTTGTCAGAAGGTCACAAAAGGTGAACACGTGACACTGCAACCGTCATAAATGTGAACCAGTTGCCAGGCCTCTGAATTTTGATCACGTGACCATGGCGATGCTGCAGCAGTTGTAAGTGTGAAAAACAGTCGCTTTTTTCAGTGCTGTTAACTCTGAACGGTCACTAAATGAACAGCGGTAAATCAAGGACTACCTGCACATAAATAAGAGATTAATGCTCAATGCACGGAAGTTATACCCAACTAAATATATGTTTGTAGAAATGATGACCTTGATATAACTGTATCTTATCTAGCTTCCATGGAAAATTTGGAACACGGAAAGCTAGTAAGTCCTGCAGTTTTAAAAAATCATGGTCTCTCCCTTATACCAGACATGTCAAACACAAGGCCCGGGGGCCGGATGCGGCCCGCGAAGTGGTTTCATGTGGCCCGCGAAGCCATCCTGGAAACAGTGAGGGAACGGCCCCCGCTGCCTTGGCCCTGGCCCAGGCCGGCCGGGAGCCAATGTACAATTTTGTGGTGGCCCTCTATGCTGAAACGCATTCAGTCTTAGCTCCACAAGGCCGTCTGGAAACAGCAAGGAACCAGGCCCTGCCGCGTCGGACCCGTCCCCTGGGTGCATGCTGGGGAGGGGTCACCATTTGTGAGGAATGAAGAAATGGACCATGCCTTGGCGCTTGCCCCGGTCCCACCCCTTCTGCCAGAGACCCTCAGATCTGTCCCACTCCTGCCCAGGCCCCCCACAGGCCCCCTTGACGCGAACGATGTAGAGCTGGCCATGCCCACCCAGTAGGCCGTACCCACTCCATCCACGCCCACCCAGTAGGCCACACACACCCCGAGGGCAACCGCAATGCTGATGCGGCCCTCAATGAAATTGAGTTTGACACCCCTGCCTTATACCGTCTTTCCACATGCAGAAAATTAGTTAATACAAGCGGAAGTATTGAAAATGGTATATTTTTAACTTGATAGAGTCAGGGGCTGAATTTTCTTTCTGACTTTTTTGAATGAATTCTGGGGAGAAAACGTAATATAAATGAATAGTCCCCCTTTTTTTAAAAAAAAAAAAAACACAAACCAAATTAACTATACACTTCTGAAATCTACTTCGTTCTCCATTTAAAACCACAAAGTTCACCAACAGAAGAAGCCTGGTGTAAAAAATAACGGGTCAAGAGAAACAAATGTAATATATTTCCAAGCAACTATAGTTTTTGTACCAGAATTAGAGAACGTAAGATTTTCAAGCACAGGTTTTCTTAATTTCTACTGCTGGGAGGAAATTTGGGGCTTTTAACCACTAATGTTAGAACTACTGGAAACTTGCTGAACTATTGCAAATCTTACTAGAGCAGTGGTTCTCAACCTTTTTAATGCCGCGACCCCAACCGGTCGTAAGTCGAGGACTAAACCGGTCGTAAGTCGAGGACTAAACCGGTCGTAAGTCGAGGACTACCCAACCGGTCTAAGTCGAGGACTTTCCCTGCCTGGGAGCGCCGCGCATGCGTGGTTCCGCCCCCTGCGCCGGCCAAGGCGTAGCTGGCAAGCGGCAGAGACGGAGCAGGCCGACCACCAGCTGGCCCAGCCCAAGGGAGGTAAGGCACCCGCCGGAAAAGGGGGAAAAAATGGCGAACAAAAAAAATGGCGAACAAAAAAATGGCGGACAGCCTTGCTTGGTGACCCCCATATAATGGTCGATCGACCCCAAATGGGGTCCCGACCCACAGGTTGAGAACCACTGTACTAGAGGAACTCCATCTAGTTTTCCTGCCCATTGCATTTGAAAATAGCAGGAACAGAAGATCTCACTCTAGTTCTAAAAGTGTTACTCTAAGACAGGGGTAGTCAACCTTGGCTCTTTTATGACTCGTGGACTTCAACTCCCAGAATTCCTGAGCCAGCCATGCTGAGGGGAAAGAGAGAGGTTTCCAAGCTGAGCCATGCTGGCTCAGGAATTCTGGGAATTGAAGTCCACGAGTCATAAAAGAGCCAAGGTTGCCTACCCCTGCTCTAAGACAAAGTCACTCAGTTTACTCAAAACTATAAAACCAGGGTCCTTGCAGTGTCCACTGTTAAAAGAATTTACAGAAAAGATGTTGAAGCAAGGCACAGAAAGTTTAAGGATATTATCCAGTAATATTAGGGTTAGTTTTTTTTTTATAGCAATGGAACTCAACCTTTGAGATGGAACTTGCATGGCTGAGAAAGTGTCTCAGGGAAGAAATATATATTCGTTTATTTATTTTTTACTAGAACTGGAACCTCAGATTTTTATTTTTTTCATAGGCACGGTGTCTGTTCAAAAGCTTTTGGGCCAAATCACAATCCCTTTCTTCTTCTATGTGTGTGGCACCCCTAACCTCAAAGATGAAACCGGCCACTATAAAAAGGTAAAAGCACAGGTTCCTCGTTGCCTACATCTGCAAAAGATGGGGACATTTGCCTTTTACCTGGCTAATAAAGAACAGAATAGCAGAGTTGGAAGGAACTTTGGAGATCTCCTAGTCCAATCCCCTGCTCAAGCAGGAGACCTTACATCATTTCAGACAAATGCTTTTCCAATCTCTTTTTTTAAAAAAAAAAATAGACACAGTTTAAATGAACTGCACCTTACCATTAAATCATGACCGATCTCGTGGGTGGGAGGTAAATGTGAGAGGTTTGGAAACACTGTTCCTAACATTCCTCAGAATTAAATACTTGTTTTCAATTGTCTTAGGATCTTGGCCCTGCTGGGTATGGATGATGAAGATTTAATCCAAGGCCAGACTTGGGAAAGCTTCTCAAATGTCCAAGTGGATCAAAATACCCTCAGCAGATAAAACCAATGGGTTCCTTACCTCACAGGCCAGAGTTGGGAACTGACCCCCCACCCCTACCAGTGTGATCTAGGATACCAACAGCCTTGGACAGGAAACCAACCAGATCCCTCCCTTTCCCATGGTAGTCCAAAGCTTGCTATCTCTCTCCATTCTGCAGCCCATTGTGATCCCCCCTCCCCAAGTTATTTCTTCTGCCTTTTGGATGTCCTTTCGGCTGACCGCCTGCCTGGATCCTTGATTTTCTCTTTGCTTCCAAACTTCCACTGAGGTTACCTAGTTTGGGGGTCATGAAACGTCTGCAAGAAAAACCACCACGCTCAGAGAGCCCCAAGGACCCCTCAGTTCAACCCTGAGCTACAAATATTCCCCTTCCACTCCCCCTTAACCCTGGTCCCACACCAAAAAACCCCCAAAACCTGTGCTGATCTGCTCACCGCACCAGCTTTTTCTCTTGTAACCACTGCAGGGCTGTTCTCTCCTCTATATTTCCATCATTTTCGTGGCAATGCATTGGAAGGGGGGGAGGAAAGGGATGCATATTAATTCCTCCTCCTCCTCCTCCTCCCCTCCCCACCTGGCAGTTACTTCCACACTCCACCTTCCTCTGCCCAGCCCCCTTTCCACCTGCAGCCCAGCCATCCTCCCGCATCCTCCTCTTCCTCCTCCGGGAGCCTCTATCTTCCCTTAATCCTCGTCCACTCCACAGGGATCCCCGTCACTCCCTCTTGGGGGTCTCTCCCACCCGCTCGGCCCTTGCCCCACGCTGCTGCTCTCCCCTCCTTCGGCCGCAGGTAAATGCCGCCTCCGAACCCCACCTGCTGCCGTTCGCATCCTTCCCCTTCAACCCCACGAAAAAAAATCCGAATGCACCATTCCTTCCCAATGCCTCCACCCAGTATGCTGGGGGGGGGGGAGGGAGAGGGGGAGCTGCAATTTTCCTGGCTTACGGATGGTCATCTGCATTTTGCCCCCTCCTCCCTCCCCCCTTTCCCCTTTTTCCCTGGACGCCCGCTTTCTTTCTCCTCCCGCCTGCCCTCAAGGTCTCCCACCAACCCGAGCGGGATCCCGGATCCTACCCAGCCTGGAAAGCGGCGGTGGCAGCTCCTCCTCCTCGGAGCCTCCGGGCGGGCTCCGGCGCGCAGCACAAGGAGGAGGGGAAGAAAAGAGGCGGAGCTGGGGCCTGCCAGTACTTCCCCCCCCTCCCCTCTCCATGCCAGCTAGCCAGACGCAAGCATCTGCCAGCCAGCCTCCTTCTTCCCTTGCTCCTCGGTGGGAGGGGGGGGCTTTGCCCCCTCCTCAGTGGCTGCTCCTTTGCCTTCTTTCATCTCATTCCCTGCATGTCATTTTGCTGAAGCTACTCGACTGGAGGGGGGGGAGAGCGAGCGCTCCAAGGTACACACAAAAGGACAGCACACAAAAAAACAACAAAAAAACGAACCGTCAAGGTCCTATATACATACTAATATGCAAGTGTGTTATTGTGCACGGAGCTCGCCATATCTCTTGTGCTCAGCTGCACCACCTCTTTTTTTTTGTTTTTGTTTTTTTAAACAATTCTGCCCATGGGTGTGCATTCTCAAGGCAGGATTTGTGGGAGATACGGGTATATAACCCCATGAAAGTTTAAATCAGGTCAGGCTCGATTAGTTCGCCTTGGCTAATCTGCCGGTTAAGGAAATGACATGGGAATCTGGAGAGCTCTTTAAGGGGGGTTCATTTTAAGAGACCACATTCCACACGATTCTTAACGTCCTCTTGAAAATTCCTCTCCCAAGGAAAAAAGGAATTTTTTTCTTGAGCTCTTGCTAATCCCCCTTTTCATATTAAACTTCTTCCGTACCCCTAATATTACATAAATTGAACCTATCTATCTATCTATCTATCTATCTATCTATCTATCTATCTATCTATCTATCTATCTATCTATCTATCTATCTATCTATCTCTATCTATCTATCTATCTATCTATCTATCTATCTATCTATCTATCTATCTATCTATCTCTATCTATCTATCTATCTATCTATCTTTATCTATCTATCTATCTATCTATCTATCTATCTATCTATCTATCTATCTATCTATCTATCTATCTATCTATCTATCTATCACCGCGATGTAAAAAAGATGTTGAGACTCTGGAAAGAGTACAGAGAAGAGCTACAAAGATGATTAGGGGACTGGAGGGTAAAACATATAAGGAACGGTTGCTGGAATTGGGTTTGTCTAGTTTAATGAAGAGAAGGACGAGGGGGGACATGATAGCAGTGTTCCAGTATCTCAGGGGCTGCCCCAAAGAAGAGGGAGTCAGGCTATTCTCCAAAGCGCCTGAAGGCAGGACAAGAAGCAACGGATGGAAACTAATCAAGGAGAGAAGCAACCTAGAACTAAGGAGAAACTTCCTGACAGTTAGAACAATTAACCAGTGGAACAACCTGCCTCCAGAAACGGTGAATGCTCCAACACTGGAGGTTTTTAAGAAGAGACTGGACAGCCATTTGTCCAAAACGGTATAGGGTTTCCTGCCTGAGCAGGGGTTGGACTAGATGACCTCCAAGTTCCCTCCCAACATCATCATCATCTTCCTTCCTTCCTTCCTTCCATTCATCCATCCACACAAAATATTTCTCATATATATATGTCTACCTACCATTTCCCACCTAATTTGTGATTAAGGTACTATGTTAGAAACTGAAAGGCAGTGAGTTTTAGTTCCCCCTTGAGCACAGAAGCAGGTTGGGTGACTTTGGGTCAGTCACTCCGACTCAGTCCAGCCCACCTCACAGGGTTGCGGTGATGGGGAAAACAGGAGATGAGAGTATTATGTACTTGGAGGTCATCTAGTCCAACCCTCTGCTCAAGCAGGAAACCCTATACCATTTCGGACAAATGGCTGTCCAGTCTCTTCTTAAAAACTTCCAGTGTTGGAGCATTCACCGCTTCTGGAGGCAGGTTGTTCCACTGGTTAATTGTTCTAACTGTCAGGAAGTTTCTCCTTAGTTCTAGGTTGCTTCTGTCCTTGATTAGTTTCCACCCGTTGCTTCTTGTCCTGCCCTCAGGCGCTTTGGAGAATAGCTTGACTCCCTCTTCTTTGTGGCAGCCCCTGAGATATTGGAAGACTGCTATCATGCCCCCCCTCGTCCTTCTCTTCATTAAACTAGACATACCCAATTCCAGCAGCCGTTCCTTATATGCTTTAGCCTCCAGTCCCCTGATCATCTTTGTTGCTCTTCTCTGTACTCTTTCTAGAGTCTCAACATCTTTTTTACATCGTGGTGACCAAAACTGGAAGTGTGGCCTTACCAAGGCCTTGTAAAGTGGTATTAACACTTCACGTGATCTTGATTCTATCCCTCTGTTAATGCAGCCTAGCACTGTGTTGGCCTTTTTGGCAGCTGCAGCACACGGCTGGCTCATACGATGGAGAAAAGAGAGTGACCTTGGGATAGGGAGTAAGAGAAGAATGGGCCTAGGAACATGGTCTGCCTGCCAGTCTTATACAGGACAAGGCATGACAAGGGATTCATGAGCCCCATGTTGGATGACTTTGAGCCAATCACTGGCTCCCTCCATCCAAGCTACTGTGTTGGATTGTGGTGAGTGTAAATTGAGGGCAAATCCCCATTTAGGTGGATTCAATCAACAGCTTTGGCTAAGGGCTTTCCGATCAAAACCCAGGGAATCCCTGCATCGTCCTCAAGGACATGATGTCAGCATGGAAAAATGAGGACGATAAATTCAAAGAAAAAAACACTAAAGAGAGAGAGCCATCGTCAAAAGATCTTCCTTAACAACGGCTGCAACGACTTGGATTTGGCTAGTCTAAAGGAAAGAAGCAACAGGGGTGACATGATAGCAGTATTCCAGTATTTGAGGGGCTGCCACCGAGAAGAGGGGGTCAAACTATTCTCCAAAGCACCAGAGGGCAGGACAAGAAACAATGGTTGGAAGCTGACAAAAAAAGAGAGAAGCAACCTGGAATTAAGGAGAAACTTCCTAACCGTGAGGACAATTAACCAGTGGAACAGCTTGCCACCAGATGTTGTAGGTGCTTCATCACTGGAGGTTTTTAAGAAGAGACTGGACAGTCACTTGTCTGAAATGGTATAGGTTCTCCTGGTTGAGCAGGGGGCTGGACTAAAAGACCTCCAAGATTCTGTTATTCTAATTCCAATAATTCTAATTTTAATTCTAATAATTCTAATAATTCTAATAATTCTAATAATTCTAATTCTAATTCTAATTCTAATTCTAATTCTAATTCTAATTCTAATTCTAATTCTAATTCTAATTCTAATTCTAATCCATTCCATTCCATTCTATTCTATTCCACTCTAATTCCATTCCATTCTATTCTATTCCACTCTAATTCCATTCCATTCCATTCCTATACTAGAAAGACTCTTAAAAATCTGGATATCAGGGCCAAGTTGATTAATTACCACCTGAATGGTTGTCACAGAGAGTGGGGTCCTAGAGCTACTGCTGTTCAAGTTGGGTAGCCAAATATATATTTTTAGATAAATAAATAATCTTGCTCCTTTGTGTACACGGAAACCCATCCTTTTAGAAATCATTGCTGTTCTTCGAAATGTTCAATATCTAGCAGGGAGGGAAAAAAGTCCTTTCTGAAGACTCCTTCCTCAGAATGCAGTTCCGAAAAATCTAGTTAAATTTCCTGCAGGTCCCTTAACAATATGTAGCACTTGTATTTTGCACTTGTAATTGGGTATGTCTAGTTTAACGAAGAGAAGGACAAGGGGGGACATGATAGCAGTGTTCCAATATCTCAGGGGCTGCCCCAAAGAAGAGGGAGTCAAGCTATTCTCCAAAGCGCCTGAAGGCAGGACGAGAAGCAACGGATGGAAACTAACCAAAGAGAGAAGCAACCTAGAACTAAGGAGAAACTTCCTGACAGTTAGAACAATTAACCAGTGGAACAACCTGCCCCCAGAAGCGGTGAATGCTCCAACACTGGAAGTTTTTAAGAAGAGACTGGACAGACATTTGTCTGAAATGGTATAGGGTTTCCTGCCTGAGCAGGGCGTTGGACTATATGACCTCCAAGGTCCCTTCCAACTTTATTATTATTATTATTTACTTAATTTGTATAGGCAAAAGACTGACTTTTTCACGTCAACATGGAATGGGCCCTAAATTGATACCAGATAGGTTTCCTGAGAAATAATGCACCTTGAGATGTACCTGGCATGATCTTTTAAAGACAAAAACACCCCATCGATTACATTGTCGGATGGCAACCATGTAATACAGGTAGTCCTCGACTTACGGCCATTTCTCTTGTTAAGCCAAACGTTTACTAAGTGAATCTGCCCCATTGTACGGCTTTGCTTGGCACAGCTGTTAATTGCATCACCGCAGTTCTCAACCACACCGTCTTTTAAGCGAATCTGATTTTTCCCCGCTGACTTTACTTCTAAGGAGGTCACAAAAGGGGGATCACGTGACCCCGGGGGGGGGGGAGAGACACTGCAACCTTCATAAATATGAGTCGGTTCCCAAGCAACGTCTGAATTTCGATCGCTTGGCCAAAAAGGATGCTGCAAAGGTCGTTAAGTGTGAAAAACAGTCATAAGTCATTTTTTTTCAGTGTCCTAACGTTTGAACAGTCGCTAAGTGAAGTGTTGTAGGATGAGGACTACCTGTAAATGCTTCCCCCCCCCCCCGAAGGAGCTACCTGGTCTGGCTTTGCAATATGCCAACAAAACAACTGGTTTTCCTAAACCCTATCTAGAACACCCAAAACCATAACAGTTTTGTAACAGCTTTGTACCCTATGCCATCCGTCTGGTAAACTCGCAAGATTCGTTTTTTCTCACCATGTATATGTATATAACTAGACTATGTGGTTTCTCTGGGTCATTATATTTGTGTGTATGTGGGTATATCCATAATTATTCTTAGTTTGGTCATTTTTATGTAATGTATATTGGAGGTGGTTATCCTTTGAGAGCTGTATGCAATGAAATTTCATTTTAATGTATGTTGATTCGTGTACATTTAAAGTGACAATAAAGTTATTATTCTATTCTATTCTGTTCTATTTTTTCCTGTTGTTCTGTTCTGTTTATTCTATTCTATTCTATTCTATTCTATTCTATTCTATTCTATTCTATTCTATTCTATATTCTCATCTATTCTATATTCTCATTGTATTCTATTCTATGGTCTCATTCTATTCTATATTCTCATTCTATTCTATTCTATTCTATTCTTTCCTGTTGTTCTGTTCTGTTCAATCTATTCCATTCCATTCTTTCCTGTTGTTCTGTTCTGTTTATTCTATTCTATTCTATTCTATATTCTCATTCTATTCTATTCTATTCTATTCTATATTCTCATTCTATTCTATATTCTCATTCTATTCTATTCTATGGTCTCATTCTATTCTATATTCTCATTCTATTCTATTCTATTTTATTCTTTCCTGTTGTTCTGTTCTGTTCAATCTATTCCATTCCATTCTTTCCTGTTGTTCTGTTCTGTTTATTCTATTCTATTCTATATTCTCATTCTATTCTATTCTATTCTATTCTATTCTATAGTCTCATTCTATTCTCATTCTATTCTATTCTATTCTATATTCTCATTCTATTCTATTCTATTCTATTCTATTCTATAGTCTCATTCTATTCTCATTCTATTCTATTCTATTCTTTCCTGTTGTTCTGTTCTGTTCAATCTATTCCATTCCATTCTTTCCTATTGTTCTGTTCTGTTCTGTTTATTCTATTCTATTCTATTTCTATTCTTCTATTCTATTTCCTATTCTAACGTTTGCTTGAATTCCGGCTATTCATGGGTCAGCCTTAATGATGGATATTCCTTCTCACCATGAATTTTCCCATGCCATATGTGGCCTCTCTGCCAAAGCCTAGTCCAGTTCTAGATTCTGTTAAGTATTGCTATAACAGGATTAAACTCTGTTATGGGAATCCTTACGGAATCTAATTAGAGTGGGGAAAGACAGAAAGAAGACATTTGGGTGTTTATATATATATTACTCAACTTACATCTATTCATTTAGTGACCCTCTGAAGTTACAAAGGCACTGGAAAAATGTACAACTTATGACCAGTTGTCCACATTTGACAACCGCTGTAGCATCCCCACGGCCACGTGATCAAAATTCGGGCGCTTGGCAACCGGCGTGTAATTTAGGACCAGTTGCTCTGCCCTAGGCTCATGTGATCACCGTTTCTCATCTTCCCAGCGGGCTTCCAACAAATAAATTCTAGGGCGGGGGGACCCAGCATCGCTTAATGACTGCATAATTGGCTTAACCAGCTTGCAATGATTCGCTTAACAACTACGGCAGTGGTTCTCAACCTTTTTAATGCCGCGACCCCAACCGGTCATAAACCGAGGACTAAACCGGTTGTGAGTCGAGGACTAAATCGGTCGTAAGTCGAAAACTAAACCAGTCGTAAGTCGAGGACTACCCAACCGGTCGTAAGTCGAGGACTTTCCCTGCCCGGGAACTCCGCACATGCGTGGTTCCGCCCCCTGCGCCGGCCGAGGCGTAGCTGGCAAGCGGCAGAGACGGAGCAGGCCGACCACCAGCTGGCCCAGCTCAAGGGAGGTAAGGCACCCGCCGGAAAAGGGGGAAAAAATGGTGGACAAAAAAAATGGTGGACAAAAAAAATGGTGGACAAAAAATATGGCGGACAGCCTTGCTTGGCGACCCCCGTGAAATGGTTGATCGACCCCAAATGGGGTCCCGACCCACAGGTTGAGAACCACTGAACTACGGCAAAAAGATTGCCAAATGGGGCACAGCAACAGAAATTTGGGGCTGAGTCGCGATCGTTAAGTCAAAGACTACCTGTGCACAGAAGCAAACACCTGCTCACAATGTTATGCACAGCATACAGAGTCCCCTGGTTGTTTTAATCAACTTTCAGGAGGTAAGTCAATAGAAATAAAAAAGAGTCAAACAAAGCTGTGGGCGTGTTTCATTCAATCCTAATCTTAGAGAAGGCTGGGGGTGAAAAAAAAAAAGGGGGGGGAGTGACCTTGAGAAACAATCTTTGGGCTACAGAGAACCTGTTGACTGCATGCAAGGAGATTTTTTTTTCACCCCTGCTTAAAATTCTGCAGAACCGGGCAATGGTTTGTCGTGCCAAGCTGCAGTGATACATGTGAAGAGGTCACTTCTTTGCAAAAAAAAAATAAAAAAAGCACACACCCAGCCTGCAGGAAGTACAGATGGAAAGGGATTACGTATCCACATACACACTAAAAAAAACCAACATATCAACATCTTTAGCCACATACCTTCATGAGCACCAACCTATTCCAAAAATTAACTCACTATCTACGAAAGCAAACCGGTCCATTCTGATTCCTCAGATTCAACTTTTGCTGCACCAGCAGTGCTTTGCATCTTAAGGATGAAATTCAATGGTTGTTTTGTTGTGATGGAGTACAGTACAGGTGCTGTCGGTATCAGTACAAACCGTGCAAATCATCCTGTAAAAGGTATCTCTCCCCCCCCCCCAATTTATAAGCTTGTGAAGAGATGCATTTCAGCCTTGGCCGTGGGAAAAATGCAAAGAACACAGAGCTACGTTGGTGTTATTGTTTTGAAATTGTTCTCCCAAATGTTCTGGGAGATTGTGTGAGAAATCATACTTTCCTTCCCTTTGGTCACTATGCAACCAAGGGTGAAAGACAAAAAAAAAAAAATAGGTTGAGGATTGTCACGGGAAGGATAGATATAGCACGTTGGGCTACGGAACTGGCCTTTAGTTAAGAGGTGGGCAACTGTTTCATGGCACAATTTTCTAAAAATCACTGACAAATTTCTCTTTTATTCTCCACCGAGTACACCTACCAGCTGTGAGATTCTCATTGCCAGAGAGGTGTTTGGGAAATGTGCAAAGAAGAATAGCAATGTATCAAATACTTCTCTTTAACCACGAGTCTTTTCTTCACCTAAAGCAGTGGTTCTCAACCTTTTTAATGCCGCGACCCCAACCGGTCGTAAGTCGGGGACTAAACCTGTCGTTAAGTCAAGGACTAAACCGGTCGTAAGTCGAGGACTACCCAACCGGTCGTAAGTCGAGGACTTTCCCTGCCCGGGAGCGCCGCGCATGCGTGGTTCCGCTCCCTGCGCCGGCTGAGGCGTAGCTGGCAAGCGGCAGAGACGGAGCAGGCTGACCACCAGCTGGCCCAGCCCAAGGGAGGTAAGGCACCCGCCGGAAAAAGGGGAAAAAAATGGCGGACAAAAAAAATGGCGGACAAAAAAAAATGGCGGGCAGCCTTGCTTGGCGACCCCCGTGAAATGGTCGATCGACCCCAAATGGGGTCCCGACCCACAGGTTGAGAACCACTGACCTAAAGCCAGTCTTTTCGAATGCTTGCACCAAATCAAAGCAAATTAAAACACACTAAAGACTTCCTGTTTTGCAAACCTGAACAGCCCACCTCTCAAGGTTTCAGAATCTGGAAAAATGGACATCTATGTCAGCTTTCTCTAACCTGACATCTCTCCAAATAAACTGGGGCTGAAACACCCAGAATTCTTAGCAATGATGGCTAGGCTAGGGGATTTTGGGAACTGTGGTCTCAGCATATGCACAGCTTACGTTAACATACTCTTGCTATACTTCGTATTCCAGCTCTGGTTTTTAGCCACATTTTCTTCTTTCTTGTGAAAGGTTTGATCAAAAGACAACATTATGGACCCTTGATGACCAATTGCAGATTTTCCTATAAAGCTAAAAGCCAAATTTATAAAGCCAATTTGGAAAACTTACCATGCCGGAAACAAATAATGGAATAACGGAGTTGGATGGGACCTTGGAGGTCTTCCAGTCCGACCCCCTGCTCAAACAGGAGACCCTATAGTACCATTTCATACGGATGGTTGTCCAATCTCTTAAAATTCTCCAGTACTCTAATACCCACAACTTCTGGAGGTAAGCCGTTCCACTGATTAACTGTTCCAATTGTCAGAAAACAATGTGAATCTTACAACTGATGCTGTTTTGGTTGAAATTATATAACCCAGCAGATACGATTTTTTCCCTGCACTATTTTCTCAGCCCCTTTGCTAAAAAAATGGCAAAGAAAAGAGAAAGAGAACTTTTTTTTGTGGACATCTGGCAAAACTACACACTACCTACAACGATATGTCAAAAGCACTTGCCTATAATCCAGGTGAAATAAGAATGCATGGGTGTTAATTCTCCAGAGGAATGAAAGAACAGTCTGAATATCACAGTTAGAAGTTAATAAGTGAATGCAAGTGGTTTATTTACAAAAGCTGTTTTTAACGACCAGTTCCCTATCGGGCAAACCAAGAGAGCTGTCTTTTCACTTTCTATATGTTAAGGAGTTATAAAATAGCTCCAAGACAGGAGAAACAACTCATGGTTTGCCAACCACCTGTTCAGCAGGCAGAATTGAACCCATGAAGATCAGATCTAAAAATTCTATGACAGGGGTAGGCAACCTTGGCTCTTTTATGACTCGTGGACTTCAAATCCCAGAATTCCTGAGCCAGCCAAGCTGGGTCAGGAATTCTGGGAGTTGAAGTCCACGAGTCATAAAAGAGCCAAGGTTGCCTACCTCTGTTTTATGCCATCGCAATGGGAATGTGGTAAATCTCCTGCATGCAGCTCTTTTCAGATCAGAAAACTTACAGATCTCTTTAAAGATCCTCCAAACACTAGACCCTGACCGTGGGTAGTTCAATCCTCTGTAACCGGCTGCGATTCCCAGATCTGTCTGCACTTCCTGCAGGGAGCTACATGGAGCGACTCTGTCTTGCCGCAGGTTTTGGGTTCCCAAGCTGAAGACAGAAGGGGGCAGATCTCCATACTTGGCAGTCCCTCCAGGAAGGAGCAAACAAAAAAGTCCTGGCAACTTAACTACAGAGTTGTGTTTATTTATTTCAATTATCGATATGTCAAAACTGCTTGAACAACTTGGAATCTGGAATGATAGGTCATTTGATCCTAACCCTCCTCCTCTTTGCTGTTGCTCACTGTTTACTGTTACTCTTTCTAAATATGCAGGCTGTGACCAGATTTGGGAGATAAATAGCAAAATCCCCATTCTCCTTTGGGATATTAATCTACGCTTCCGAGAGGCCGTTTGGATTGGGTGTTGAAGAGATGGCCAAGCAAATGGACAGCATTGCCTTCCTCAAATTGACGTTCTCCAGAAATCCCAGATGGTCCATCCCCAACTACCATGACTATGGTGTTATGGGAGCTGTAATGCACTACATCTGGAAGGCAACTGGAGAGGGAAGACTATTTGAAACCCAGCCAAGAGAGATCCCATCTTTACATAGCATCTCCATCCTTTTTTTTCTCAAGACAAGAGTCCATGCCATCAGCAATCTCATTCACAGAGCAGTACAGCCTACAAGCCAACTGCATTAGTACCAGTAATTTATTTTTTTCTACACCCAGAACATGGATCGGTCAATCATGAAATAATAAGGACCTTCCTTCTGGAAGGGGAAGATGTGTTTTGTTATGCTTCACCAAGATGATCAAGGTCCTCTCCACTCATCCTGTTTCTCCTTCTTTAAATTATAGGTACAGGATACAAATACAGCCCTTCCTCATTTTAGTAAAAATGCATCTTCAGATACCATGACACAGTCCATTTGTATGCAAATGCACAGTCTTCATATTATTTCACTGTAACTATTACCTCTGTACATTGTAATGAAAAAGTAGAGTCTAACGGTTATGGCAAAATAAAGATTAAGGGGCTGATAGTGGAAAATCTATCCTTTTAATATATTTCAGAACAGAGCTGGAAGGGACCTTGGAGGTCTTCTAGTCCAACCCCTGCTCAAACAGGAAATCATATACCATTTCAGACAAATGGCTTTTTACCTTTTTAACCTAGTTTTTACCTCTCAGCACAATAGGCTAGCTGTCAAGAAACAACTGACAGGTAGCAGACAGGGACACCAAAACAGGTTAGAAATATTTCAGACCTGTAACCCACTTACAGGCGGATAAGCCCTGTTGCTTTCAATGCATAGGTCTTCTGCGCAATTGTATTATCAGAATTACTGAAAAATAAAATGAAAAGATACATTCTTGACTACAAAAATTCCACGAAAGCTGCTCTTTCATATTTACAGTGCAATTCTAATGAGTGCACTTGTACTGGATCACAGCTATTTTTTATTTATTTTTTGTCCAATAACATGGGTTTCTATTTCAGCTTTAAAACACCTACATGTGGACATTTTAAAACCCACCTATTTTGACACTTACACAATAAAACAACTTTTTTTGCCATTCAACGGTAAAACTACACTTACCCAAGTCAATCGCACTGAGTCTAACAGAATTTACTTCCATATAAATAGCATGGATTTGCAGCTGCTTTCTGCAGAAGAAGAAAAAGAGACAGGAATAATCAGGGCTGGGGGGGGAAACGACTGTGATCTATAATATTGTTCAGTTTTTTGAGAATACTTTTTGAAATTCTGTACTGGGGTCAAAGGTGGCTTTTCACAACCTAAACCAGCATGCTGGATGAGGTGGTGTGTGAGTTGTAGTCTAACATGTTAACCAGAACACCATACATATATAGAAAGTTTCCACATTTTGATGACAGCTTCTGAGAAACTACAAGTCACACCTTTTTCTCCATCAATACCCCTAAATCCAAGCACAGTTACAGAGAAATGACCCGTGTTTTGTTATTCCTCTTCTTCCCTTTCCCTCATCTCAAAACAGAGCAGTTTAAGGTCATATCTGGTCTGAGAAAACATGGCTATAATATACTCCAGTTGTGATTTTCTACTTAGAAGTTCCAGTTTCCAACCAAACTGGAGTAAATGATGCCCCCCCAGCCTACTTGAAACAGAAAAAGACTCTATTGTGACCTTGTCGGTATGACTGGCAAATTGAGAGAGAAGAGGGCAATGTGCACCCTTGGAGGGGTAGAAACTAGACAAATGCAATTGGATAATGATGATTTTGAACTTATTAGACCTGAATATTCCAACTTTGCAAAAAACCACCGTACTAGGAACTGCCTATATACTCAGATGTTATCTTAACAGCTCTTAGGTCCTTGGTTAGGACCTAAATAAACTGTTAAGTCTTTACTGGGTTTGAACTGTTAGGATTTGAATTGTTAAGTTATTAACAGACATCACTACTGTGGAAAAGGGAAAAAAATCTGGCTTATTGATATTGCAATACCAGGTAACGCACAAATTGAGAAGAAATAGCTAGAAAAAAAAACAAAATATCATGATTTGCAAATTGAAGTTGAGCAATTATGAAGAAATCAATGGTTGTACCAAGAGTAATAGGAGTCCTTGGAGCAATACTCAAAGAGCTGCCTGGATACATGGAAATTTTGAATTTATTAGACTTAAATATCCTGACTTTGCAAAAAACAAAACAAAAACCACCCTGCTAGGAACTGCCTATATACTCAGACGCTACCTTAATAGCTCTTAGGTCCTTAGTTAGGACTTGAAGTGTTAAGTTTTTACCAGTCCCAGACTGTGAATCAAAATAATAATAATGATGATGATAATTCTTATCTGCCACAATATCTGTAATACCATCAAACATCCACATCTGCCTATCCCAGGTCTTTGGTAAGGACTCAATAGGTAGACAAAAATGCCAAACCCAGTCTGAACACCTGGCTGACTGTGCGACCAACCATAACAACACCAATAATGTAAATGAGGGGTCCTTGGTGCTCTCTGAACTTGTTTTCTTGCAGATGTTTCTTGACCCTAACTAGGTAACATGATCAGTGCTAATAAGGAGTGTGTTTATATGACAATAAACCGCACTCCTGACTAACCCTGATGATGTTGCCTAGTTAGGGTCATGAAACGTCTGAAGAAAAGAAGCAAGCTCAGAGAGCACCAAGGACACTCCTCATTTCAACCCTCTGAGCAACAAATATTCTCCTTAATATATATGCCTATACACAGTGCTTTTTTTGTAAAAAAAAAAAAAAAAAAGGTGCCGGAACTCACACACATCATACAACCCGCCTTGCCTACCCTACAAGGTTTCATCCAAAAAAGGTGCCAGAACTCCGTTCTGGGCGTTCTATGAGAAAAAAAAGCCCTGCCTATACATACCTACATACATATACACATATATACACTCACACTTGTACATATACATATATACACACAGCTATACATATATATAGCTATACAGACACACACACATACACAAATACATATACCTATACAAACATGCACACATATATACCTATACATACACACATACATATATATATACCTATACAAACATACACACATATATACCTATACATACACACATACATATATATATACCTATACAAACATACACACATATATACCTATACATATACACATACATATATATATACCTATACAAACACACACACACACATATATACCTATACATACACACATACATATATATACCTATACAAACATGCACATATATACCTATACACACACATACATATATATATATACCTATACAAACATACACACATATATACCTATACATACACACATACATATATATATATACCTATACAAACATACACACATATACACCTATACAAACATACACACATATATACCTATACATACACACATACATATATATATATACCTATACACACATATATACCTATACATACAAACATATATATATACCTATACATACACACATATATACCTATACATACACACATACATATATATATATACCTATACAAACATACACACATATATACCTATACATACACACATATATACCTATACAAACATACACACATATATACCTATACATACACTCATACATATATATACCTATACAAACATACACATATATATACATTTATACATATGTGTTTTTCAAAATTTTGGATTGCTGACAAAGAATTAAGGGAGAACTGGAATAGCCAGTATATGTATATATATATATGTATTTATACATATATATACATACATATTATAAGTATACACAAACCCACAACATATATCTCTCCTGCCCTTTCGTCCACGGGGAGAAAAACACTGAAACCATGACACAGCCAGAAATCTTCCCTCGGACGGAAGGCAGGCGCTTAGGGAGGTCCCCCAGGTGAAGAAGCCCTTCTAGGCACAAGCCGGGGCCACAGCAGCAGCAGCAGCAACCGCCACACAACCACAATAGCAGCTTGGAAGTGGCTGCCGGCCGGGGGTGGAGTGGGAATGTGTGTGATCCCGGTCCGACCCGGTTCTCTCCCCACTTTTGAAGCCCACCCACCCACCTACCCACCCACCCGGAGGGGGCAGAGGAGGCGTTTCAGGCCGCCTCTGACGGATGCCCACCTGGCAAGGGCGGCAGCAGCAGCACCTTGGCAGCGAAGCCCCCGCGGCTTCCCGGCGCCACATGGAGCCAGAAGGGAGTCTTTCCTCCCCCCCCCCCAGGCCTTCCATCAGCCTCCCCCCCCCCGGCTTCCAAGGCCCCTCCATCCCGCCAACGTGGGCGAACCCACCTTGCCTGGCGGAGGGGGAGAGCGGCCCGAGGGAGCTACGCATCCTCGCCTTCAGGCTCTCCCGGCGGGGCATCCTTGCTCCGGGCCCGAACCGACATTGCCCGGCTGGAGGAGGCGGATTGAGGAAGATGGTGTGTGGGGGGGGGAGGACCCTCCTCTCTCTCTCTCTCTCTCCCCTCTCTCTTATCTCCCTCTCTCTCCTCTCGCTAAGCCGAGTCTCGATGGTGCCTTCCTCTTCTCTCCCTCCTTTCAACAGAGGGGGGGGGGAAACCGGGGGTGGGGGGAGCAAAGGCGGCTCGCAGCCCAGCTTTGAGGCGTCCTTTTATTCTGCCTAAAATTGGCCCCTCTCGCTCCCTGTAGCAAGACGAAGAGGAGGAGGGGGAGGGAGGGAGGGGGAGGGGAATGCCCCTGCATCGGGCCTGCATCCTGCAAAGAGGAAGGGCCATCCCATAAAAGCCCCCCCCTCCCGAACCCTCGTGTGGGTCGGTGGGGGGGGGAGAGTTTAAAAAAAAAAAAAGCGGGGTCTTACCTGAGAGGTGTGTGGGGGGGGGTTCTCCCCACCTCCGCCTCGCCCTTTTGAGGAGCCGCTCACTCCTCCCGCCCCCTCCCCTCTCGGAGGGAGAGAGAAGAGAGAACAAGGCAGCCGAGCATGGACGGTGCAACCTAACCTCGCTCGGACGCCTTCAAGCCACGCCTACCGCGCTTCCTAAGCTATGGCTCGCCGCCGAAGAGGCCCATGAGGTTCGGAAGCGGCGGCGGCGTGCGAGAAGGGGGGGGGGGTGAAGCAAGCAAGCAGGTTAGGTTGAGAGGCCTTCCAGGAAGTCTGTCGCCCGCTCGCTGCGGAGTATGGAGGGGGAAGCGAGAGGGGGCCTTCCCTAGAAGAGGCTGTCTAAATAGGCGCCTGATTTCCTCTTCCTCCGTGGCCATGGCTCATTGCGATATAAACTGTCATTAGCAGCGGACGCGATTGGCCTGCGGGAAGTTGCGTTTCCCCGGCTCTCATGCCCGCGCAATCAGGCAGTGGGTTAGCTACCTAGGGGAGGAAGCCATCTTGGATCGCCTGCTTTTATTACAGGACCGGGAATGAATGGGGGGTCAAGGCCGGGCTGGCCGGAAGCTGCGCTCCGGAGTGACTCCGGCGCTTTTAAACGCCTTTCCGTGCCGGCCCCGGCCCCGTTATACAGTTGGTCCTCGCCTTACGACCGTAATGGAGCTCAAAATTTCTGTTGCTAAGCAAGGCAGTTAAATGAACTTTGCCCCATTTTACGACCTTCCTTGCCACCGTTGTTAAGTGAATCGCTGCAGTTGTTAAGGTAGTAACCCGGTTAAGTGAATCCGGCTTTCCCCCATTGACTTTGCTTGTCAAAAGGTCGCAAAAGGGGATCAAGTGACCCCGAGGACACAGCAACCGTCGTATCTATGAGTCAGTTGCCAAGTGCCTGAATTTTGATCAGCTGACCGTGGGGATGCTGCAATGGTCGTAAGTGTGAAAAAGGAGTCATAGGTCACTTTTTTCTCTGCCGTTGTAACTTTGAATGGTCACTAAATGAACCGTTGTAAGTCGAGGACTACCTGTACCGGGCAGGAAAGCCGCTTCTCAGGTTTTGGAGTGACGCACAACATGGAACTTCAGCCGTTCTCGGTGACCTAACCTGATGAATGAATCGGGTGCAAGAATCTGAGTGACCTGTTCACACGACCAGGCGGAAAAAGGGATTCGGCTTACATTGTTTCACATGGGAATTCCGTCCCCGTATTTGAGTCATGCCGTATCTGCATTGTACACTGAGAAAATTAAGTTTTCATAGCTTCTACAGGTAGTCCTTGACTTAACAACAGTTCGTTTAGTGACCAGTTACAATGGCACTGAAAAAAGTAACTTATCATGTTTTTCCACACTTAACGATTGTTGCAGCATCTCCATGGTCATGTGATCAAAATTCAGATGCTTGGTCACTGATTCAAATTTAGGGTGGTCGCAGCATCATGTAAATCACCTTTTGTAACCTCCTGACAAGCAAAGTCAATGAGGAAGCCAGATTCACTTAACAACTGTGTTACTCTAACTTAACTGCAGTGATTCTCTTAATAACTGTGGCAAAGAAAGGTCATAAAATGGGGCAAAACTCACTTAACTGTCTCACTTAGCAACCAACATTTTGGGCTCAATTGTGGATGCAAATCAAGGACTACGGGTATTTTGTGTGACATTAATAGAACTTATTTTTGAGGGGAGATGGTAGAGACCAAGACTGAATCAGAAAGACATTCACAACTTTTGACTGGCACAATACCAAGTATTACAACTGAGATACATTTGTTCTTGTAAACTCAAATTGGGAATGAAACTAAAGAATCATGGCATATCACACATTCAAACCCATTATTTGTAATATTATATTTTATTCTCATGGTATCTATGTGATTGCTAGTTGAGAATAATTTGATGGCACTTAATCATCATTAAAATAATATGTATTTTAAAACCTTTTATAATTGTCTGCGCTTGCTGTGCACTACATCTGCAAGTTTGTTTTAAAAAAACAGTCCATTATTTATAAAAAAAATAAATATAAAAGGTAGCTACAATTTTTTAAATGTCAGTTGCTTTTCTGGAACAAATCCTGGAATTTAGACTTTAGAAAAGGCTTACTCTGTGAGGTTGGATAGAATGCAACTTCTAAAACACACATCTGTGACTGTCAGTAGAAGGACAAAAAAGCTTCCCCACTTTCAGAACTAAAATTGCTGTCTGCAAAAACTGTTTAAAATGATACATAATCAACTCTTACTGGCATATACTCAGAAGTGATCGGTGATGGTCAACAGTGATTACTTTCACATTAATGCATAAGGTTGCAATTTGATTCCCTGAAGGTTTTCGTCATAACCAAACAAAATAGTTCAAGCTTGTTTTATTTTTGAAATAACCAAAATGGCAAGAATAACCAAACCTCAGGTTTGTTCCAACATAGTTCAATATCAACACCATCTAAACCTGGTTCTGATCCATTGGCATATCCAGGGAAAAACAAGTCAGACAGCTGATACTGATAAACCATATGGAACACCCTTGAAAAACAAATACGAGTTGATTAAAGGCAGTTTTAAATTTTGGTTACAATCGTCACAAACACCAACCTTGCCTTTAAAAAGGTCTGTAGGGATTTTTGCCTTCAAAAACTTTGAGGTTTAAGCCAGGTATGTTTTTCCCTCCATTATAGGTAGTCCTCAACTCACAGCCATTTGTTTAGTGACCGTTCAAAGTTACAACAGCACGGAAAAAAGTGGCTTGTGACCATTTTTCACACTTACCACTGTAGCAGCATCCCCATGGACCCATGATCAAAATTTGGATGCTTGGCCACTGGCATGTACTGATGACGGTTGCAGTGTCCTGGGGTCGTGTGGTTCCCTTTTGCGACCTGACAAGCAAAGTTGCTGGGGGAAGCCAGATTGACTTAACAATTGTGTTGCTAACTTAACAACTTCAGTGATTCACTGGCAAGAAAGGCCGCAAAATGGGCCCAAACTCGCTTAACCGCTGTCTTGCTTAGCAACAGAAATTTTGGCCTAACTGTGATCAAAAGTCGAGGACTACCTGCAATGGAAGGTTGTGTTAAAGAATTGCCGCGGCAAAAGGTGAAGCAAATCCTTTTTACACAGTCCTTCGCTTCCTTCTCCCACTAGAAAAGAAAGGCAGATAAAAGCAAACGTGACAACTTTTAATAGGAAGAGGAGAAACAGTACATCACAGCTTAATATTAAAATCAAGTATGGCGACCTGGGTGATGCCCAGGACGCAACGAGTCCAAGATAGGGAATGAGGTTTTCAACAGTGGGGAGAAAAGTCACTGCTGATATACAGTCAGACTGGAGAAGGGAAATATATTTTCTTCTATAAGGAAGGCTAGACAGCCCTGATGGGAAGATTTTGGAAAGGGGTGCTATAGCCCCCCAGCCAAAGATTAGATTTACGTTGGCCCCAAATTCGTATAAAAAGGGGAAAGGAAAACTGGACTGGACAATCCTTGCTTCCCCACCTCCCACAACACTGTCTGAATAAGAAAAAAAAAGCACCATCCTCCATTTGTTANTTATTATTATTATTATTATTATTATTATAATTTAATTTATATACCGCCCTTCTCCCGCAGGACTCAGGGCGGTGCACAGCGTATTAAAAACAGTACAAATACAAAACATAAAAATACAAACCCCTATAAAACCAGATTAAAAAACCGAATATTAGAAGCTGTGTTTCTATTTAAAATTATTTTTAAAATCACCCTAAATCACCCTAAATACTTTACCCCACCTAGAAAAGTGTTCATTCTCTTATCTACGCCTTTTTTTTGGAAAACAAGTTAATGAATTCTCATAAACTGCAAGCAATGTGCATTAATAGTGACTTAATATATCTCTACTTTGGCTTCAAAATTGGATGCACAAGAGCTGTGGTGGCACAGTGGTTAGAATGCAGTATTGCAGGCTAATTCTGCTGACTGCCAGCAGTTCAACCCTGACCGGTTCAAGGTTGACTCAGCCTTCCATCCTTCCGAGGTCGGTAAAATGAGGACCCAGATTGTTGGGGGCAAGATGTTGACTCTCTAAACCGCTTAGAGAGGGCTGTAAAGCACTGTGAAGTGGTGTATAAGTCTAAGTCAGGGGTAGTCAACCTTGGCTCTTTTATGACTCGTGGTCTAAGTGCTTATTGCTATTGCTGTTTTCAATGTAGTAGCATTCTTACATGGGATTCTTCAACTGGCGAAGGCAAGGAAGCCTACCAGATTGGAATCTGTCTATCTGGAGTTTGAAGTCCGATGTAACTGAACCTGGGAAAGCCTCATAAATGAAGGCAGAACAAGAAGCAACGGGTGGAAACTAATCAAGGAGAGAAGCAACCTAGAACTAAGGAGGAATTTCCTGACAGTTTTGAACAATTAATCAGTGGAACGACTTGCCTCCAGAAGTTGTGGATGCTCCAACACTGGAGGTTTTTAAGAGGAGATTGGACAGCCATTTGTCTGAAATGGTATTTCTTGCTTGAGCAGGGGGTTGGACTAGATGACCTCCAAGGTCCCTTCAACTTTGTTATTCTGCATTACTAGTGTCAGTCTGCAGAAACCTGGTAGGAGGATTGAGTACTGTATGGGAATATCAGAAATCTTGATTCTAGTTTCCATCCGTTGCTTCTTGTCCTGCCTTCAGGCGCCTTGGAAAACAGCTTGACTCCCTCTTCTTTGTGGCAGCCCCTGAGATACTGGAACACTGCTATCATGTCCCCCGTCGTCCTTCTCTTCATTAAACTAGACATACCCAATTCCAGCAGCCGTTCCTTATATGCTTTAGCCTCCAGTCCCCTAATCATCTTTGTTGCTCTTCTCTGTTGCACTCTTTCTAGAGTTTCAGCATCTTTTTTACATCACGGTGACCAAAACTGGATGCAGTATTCCAAGTGTGGCCTTACCAAGGCATTGTAAAGTGGTATTAATACTTCATGTGATCTTGATTCTATCCCTCTGTTAATGCAGCCTAGCACTATGTTGGCCTTTTTGGCAGCTGCAGCACACTGCTGACTCATATTTAGGTGATTGTCCACTAGGACTCCGAGATCCCTCTCACAGTTACTACTATTGAGCAAGGTACCCCCTATACGATACCTGTTTTGTTGCCTAAATCTGCCCCATTACAGAGTTTCTGGCTACGGGTTTGACGGAGACCGAGAGAGGCTTCTGTCCAACGACTCACCTCATTGGAAATGTCCAGTTCACCCTGCTGGATCTTTCTGTAGATGGCTTTAGCTGTGTTGAGAAAGGCCTGAGAGCAGCAAACAGAAAGAAAAAATAAATTCAAGATGAGTGTAATATCTGGTAGGATAGACTCCTATTCATCTAGTATCAGTGGAGAAACTTGAAACTAAGAAAGGGACCACAAACAAGGGACAGCCTTCCAGATCCTCCACCATCTGGCTGACAGGTTCAGAAGAAGTTATGCCAGGATTTCCGAGGGTTTTCCCTAACCCCCCCCCCCAAAAAACCCTGCAGAGTTTCTAACGTTTTTTTTTATTCTTCACCTCTTCCACGTTGGCTGATGTCTTTGCTGATGTCTCCATGAAAACCATGCCATGTTCCCGGGCAAAAGCCTCTCCTTCCTCTTTCTGAACAACTCGCCGGTTCTCCATGTCGCTACAAAGAGGCAAAACATGACGGTCAAGAAAGG
>NW_015386174.1:68501-74237 GCF_001527695.2 Protobothrops mucrosquamatus | reverse complement strand
CTCAACCCTCTTGGATGGACCTCTGAAGCGAACACACCCAGGGACAAAAAAAAAGGTTACGGATCGACTTACGATCACAACTGAGCCCCACAATTCGGCTGCACAGCAAGAGACAGCGGCTGCGTTGAGTTTGGGCCCATTTTACCACCGCAGTTGTCAAGTTAGTAACGCAGTTGTTAAGTGAATCTGGCTTCCCCCATTGACTTTGCTCGTCAGAAGGTCGCAAAAGGTGACGGCATGACCGTGGGGTCAATGCCACTATCATAAATACGAGTCCGTTGTCATGCATCTGAATTTTGATCACGTGAACATGGGGGAGGGGGTTTGCTGCAACAGTCGTTAAGTGTGAAAAACGATCTTAAGCCCTTTTTTTTTCCAGTGCTGTTGTAACTTCGAACGGTCACTAATCAAACTTCTGTAAGTCGAGGACTATCTTACGTTGTTTTTTTTAATGACTCAAATGAGCAGCATCTATGGCAGGGGTCTTCAAAGTTGGCCCTTTTATGACTTGCGGACTTCAACTCCCAGAATTCCTCAGCCAGCGTACCTAGTTTGGGTAATGGAAGGTCTGCAAGAAAACAGCTAAGCTCCGAGACCATCAAAGACCCCTCATTTCAACCCTGAGCTACAAATATTCTCCTTTATTTTCCTCATCTAGATTTCCTGTGCTCGTGACTTTTCTCATCTCTTTTCCCCCCTCAGAACTGGACATTATTGGTGGATGGAAACAAAGGAAAAATGAACGACCTTCTTTTGATTGCAATGGGATTTTTAACCTGGAAGGACTTCTGGGCCCAAAAATGGCGTGCAAAGTTTAAAGAGCAACGTGAGAAACAGAAAAACCATGTGATTCCCAAAGTGATCAGATGCTTGTAAGGAAGCTGTTGCCCTTCCTGCTACAAATCACCCCCCCCACTCCCTACTTGCACTGATGATGTTACGTAGTTTGGTAATGAAATGCCTTCAAGAAAACAGAGAACACCAACAACCCCACTAAGACAAGTGATGGGTACTGGTGTGTACCCTAGAGCTGCATGGATTCAAATGCCAATCGCCTATCAGGCTCGCAATCACCTATCAGTGACTCCCCCAAAGCAGCAACATCTGTTTCCAAAATTGTGGATCTCCCTTTTGCGGTTGCAGCCAACCTCAGAAATGAGGAGGTGGTAAGCCACCTGGGAAAGCCCAAGGAAATCATCAAAACAATTAAAAAACGAAAGTTAGAATAGTTCGGACACGTGATGCGACACCCAGAAAAAATACGGCATACTCCATTTAATCCTCCAGGGAAAGATTGAAGGCAAACGAGGTCCAGGCAGAAGAAGAACATCGTGGCTTCAAAATCTAAGGGACTGGTTGGGACAAAACTCAGCAGCACTTTTTCGTGCGGCTGCTGATAAAAACAGGATCGCCAACATGATCGCCGACGTCCGATAACGGATATGGCACAAGGAGGAGAAGAAGCCAACCTTTGGTTGGAGGAACTGCAGACAATCGGACATGGGCTGATTAATAGGCAGGAAGGAAAAACCAGAGTGAAGAAATGTCTATGGCAGTGGTTCTCAACCTGTGGGTCGGGACCCCATTTGGGGTCGATCGACCATTTCATGGGGGTCGCCAAGCAAGGCTGTCCGCCATTTTTTTTGTCCGCCATTTTTTTCCCCTTTTCCAGCGGGTGCCTTACCTCCCTTGGGCTGGGCCAGCTGGTGGTCAGCCTGCTCCGTCTCTGCCGCTTGCCAGCTACACCTCGGCCAGCGCAGGGGGCGGAACCACGCATGTGCGGTTGGGTAGTCCTCGACGTACGACCGGTTTAGTCCTCGACTTATGACCGGTTTAGTCCTCGACTTACGACCGGTTGGGGTCGCGCCATTAAAAAGGTTGAGAACCACTGGTCTATGGAGATTCTCAGTCATCCAGGTCAGAGCTGTCCCTTTGAGAAACTCCACAGACCAGTGGTGGCGAACCTATGGCACGGGTGCCAGAGGCGGCACTCGGAGCCCTCTCTGTGGGCACACATGCCGTTGCCCCAGCCTTGCCTTCGCCCGCGACCCCCTCACCAGCAGCCTCCCTGGAGGAGAGTCGCCCCGAGCGTGGCCCACGGGGAGCAGCGCAGCCAAGGACATGGCAGCCAGGCAGCGTAGACAAGACTCTGCCCTCACACCCCAACGCGCACAGTTGATGCTGCAGGGCATAGGCAGAGGGCGTGGCTGCCATGGCGCTGCTGGGCTGCCATGGCGATCTGTGGCGGGCCCTGGAGGTGGTGAGTGGCCCTGCGGGCAGGCAGGGTGAGGCGGAGCGGGGCCAGTTTTTGGGCACTCGGTCTCTAAAAGGTTCGCCATCACTGCCATAGACCTTTAGCTATGCACTTGAGGATGAACACCATTCGAATGGCGTGGGAGTATGAACGGATTTCCAGAAAACATTGCAGGCTACAGGAACCATTTGCGCTTCAGTCTGAGATTCCGACAACACAGACTCCTCCCCAACAGCCTGGGCGCCTGTCTTCAACCGTGAAGGGACCCAGGGCAGAAAACATCCTGCAGCCAAGAAGGCCCCACACCCATTTGCACCACTCAGGTGACCCTGAGGACACAGGTAAACCTCCAAGTGGCCTCAATGACTCTCTAAAACAGGGGTGTCAAACTGCCAGCCTGCGCGGGCTGGATGCGTCATGCGGAAGCCGCGCCCGCCCCAGCTCCAGCAAGGGGAAAAAAAGTCATGATACGTCGCGACATGTCACATGACGCGACGAGTTTGACATCCCTGCTCTAAAAAGAAGGCAAGTGACCAGCTGTCTGCAAGGAATATTAAATCCTTCCATTGCCCCACCATCCGGTCAGAGCTGAAGAAGCTTCTTGGATGAGAAGCGAAAAGCCTTCAAAGGAAAAAAAACAAGGAAGTCCGGTTGCCTCCTGGGAAAAAAAACAACACATTTAGGAGAGAACGAAAAAAACCACCCTTACCTTTTATTGCCAATCAGCATGATCACCATGTGGGGACTGGAATGCTGCCGAGCGTCCTCTAACCAGGCGTACAAATGGTTGAACGTTTCTCGCCTGCGCGGGGTTAGGAAAAACCAAAGGTCAAAGTTGAAGGCGAGAACGATCAAAGCTGAGAGGGTGGGCTTCATGGAGGTGTCATGGTTCCCGATTAACGAGACACTTCAAAGAACGTCCAGACATCGTTTATCCTAACCTAAAAAGTCTTTAATTGTGTAACAAAGTGTCGGCATAGCATGGAGGATGCCAAGATCTGAATTCCCCTCCTTTGAGCACATAATATTCCAGCCTATTTCCCTACTCTTATTTGCAGCCATAAATCACGTTCTCCAATTAGATTGAAGGGCAGTTTCCTTCCTTTCTGTGGTTTCTTATCTTAACTAATCCCCACACACATTCTTTCTCCTCCCCTCCCAGCATCATCTAATTCAGAGCTTTTCAACCTCTTCACTCATTGTACCACTTTTAGGATACGGCAATATCCGAGTACCACCAGTAGCCTAGCAAGGTGTCAAAAACCTTTCCTATCTATCTATCTATCTATCTATCTATCTATCTATCTATCTATCTATCTATCTATCTATCTATCTATCTATCTATCTATCTATCTATCTATCTACCTACCTACCTACCTACCTACCTACCTACCTACCTACCTACCTATCATCCATCCATCCATCCATCCATCCATCCATCCATCCATCCATCCATCTATCTATCTATCTATCTATCTATCTATCTATCTATCTATCTATCTATCTATCTATCTATCTATCTATCTATCTATCTCTACCTATCTATCTATCTATCTATATCTACCTATCTACCTACCTACATCTATCTATCTATCTATCTATCTATCTATCTATCTATCTATCTATCTATCTATCTATCTATCTATCTATCTATCTATCTATCTATCTATCTATCTATCTAATCTATCTATCAGTTTTTCCTATTTGGACTGCTCTCCAGATGTCCTGGACTCCACCTCACAAGATTCCCAGACACTGTTCTGGAAACTGGATCTCAACTCATTGGGAGAGCACTTGACTGGAGGGGACAAAACTCATGGAGGGAAGAGAAACCTTTACTTTCTATCCATACTGATTTACATAGTGCCAAATGATAATGGCAGAGAGGAACGTCTGACATAAGAATTAGTTCACTGCTCTAACGGAAGGTAGCGTGAGAGAGATGCAGGAAACAGTAGAATGGGATGGGGACTAGACTAGACTAGACTAGAACAGCTTTATTTGGCCAAGTGTGATTAGATACACAAGGAATTTGTCTCCAGAGCAGAAGCTCTCAGTATACATGCAAGGCAACCTAATAAAAAGGTACATGTCGTGGGACCCAGAAGAAGGGCCTTCTCTGTGGTGGCTCCCTCCCTTTGGAACATCATCCCTGGCCCCCAATTTGACACTCTTTTGCAAGGCCCTGGTTTTGCCAATGACCCTGGGGAGCCCAGAGTGGGACCGAGCCCATCAAGAGCTCTGTTAGATGGTTGTTTGTCGCCAAGAGGGGGGGGTATTGTATATTGGGATTTTTATTTTGCGCAAGCCACTTAAAGAGTCACTGACATTGAATGGGCAGCCACGTAACTTCTCTAAGTAGAGAAATAAATAAACTGGCCTCTTTAGGAAATGCTCATTTCACCTATCTCTCTATCCCAATCATTCTGGCAGCTTAATGGGATTACCTGGGAGAACTTGCAGACCATCGATGGCCCTCAAAAACCAAAGGTTGGGAACCGCTGGGCTAAACAATAAAACCTAATCCCGATCCACTTCGATATTGTGCGTTGTGCTTGGGCCTCACCTGGTGATGTCATAGACCAAGAGCGCCCCAGCTGTTCCTCTGTAATAGGAGCGTGTGATAGACCGGAAGGATTCCTGGCCAGCCTTTGGAACAAAAGAGACGCACACAGAACTACGTTATCAGGTCTAAAGATTGAGCCAAGCTGCACCACAGCAGGATATAAAGGTGGAGTGGGAGCTGGGAGCAACTGCTCCTTGCTCCTTCTGGACCGTCCAGTCCCAGTGATCCCTCTTCCACACACCCTACCACTCCCACCAAAAAGGCTTTTTGGGGTTCCTCACCGTATCCCAAATCTGCAGTTTGATCTTTTTGTTTTCAATGGAAATCATCCGTGCCCCGAACTCCACACCTGGTGGGGAAATGGAAGAGGAAAGAGATTCAACGGGGACCAGGCTCGGTGGGCTGGCCTTCCACTCGTATCCCTTTCTCGGCACGATTCCCAGACAGGGATCAGAAAGGAGAAGGCAGGCATGGGGGGGGGGGAAATCTAGAGAAAGGCGGGAAGGAACAGACTGTGGAACAGTTTGTGAAAATCAGAGTCCAACAATCAGAGGTGCAAGACCAAAAAAAAGGAACCACCAGAGAGACACGGGCACCGGGTGTTGGGAAATCTAGATTTAAATGCAGCTCAGAAGTGGGGGGTTATGTTACTTTTTTGAAATTAAGACTCACACTACCTGTTGCGTGGGGGGAACAGAAGGCAGGGGGGAAAGAAATGTTGCTTTGAATCAGCTGATTTGAAATCACACCTTATCTCAGTGGTGGCGAACCTATGGCACGGGTGCCGGAGGCGGCACTCAGAGCCCTCTCTGTGGGCACGCGTGCCGTCACCCCAGTCCTAGGCCTTCAGCTGGGTTTTATAAAACCTTTTCGCTTTAGACCTCCGCCGCCGTGTGCAAAAAAAAAAAAGGTTCAC
>NW_015386174.1:64062-65927 GCF_001527695.2 Protobothrops mucrosquamatus | reverse complement strand
TCCCTCCCTCCCACCTATCTACCTATCCACCCACCCACCTATCCATCCATCCATCCACCCACACACCACCCATCCATTCATCCACCCCCACACCTATCTACCTACTACCCATCCATCCATCCATCCACCCACCTATCTATTATCTATCCATTCATCTTTTTTTTTCTTCCATTCAATCGTGTCCAATTTTCAAAAACTGCCTGGACAAGTCCTTGCAATTTTCTTGGCAAGATTTTTCAGAAGTGGTTTGTCTCTGCCTTCTTTTTCCTAGTAACTGCCCCAAGGTCATCCAGCTGGCTTTGTGCCAAAGTTGGGACTAGAACTCACATTTCCAGTCACCTCCTGGTGAAATGGGCACCAAACAAATTTAATATAAATTTTCCTGGTTTCCAGACTGATGCCACAACCACTAAACCCAACTGCCTATCCGTATTGCATACAGAGTGATCTATGTTGTAAATATCCCATCTATATTCTAAGCATATGGGAACATGGAACCTGCCTGGGTCTGGATAAGTTTTAACCCCACCGTGTACATTGTTAGTACTGCAATAACAACCAACAGTGACTTTTCTCTCCATAGGATACTTAGCTAAGCACAATTCCAACAATTATGGTTCACCAAGACTCACAGAGCCATCTGGCTTTGATCCTCACCAATTGTCAAATCATGAACAGCCATAAACCGTTTATCTGTGAACTGCAGCAAGAGGCATGATTTCCCGACGCCTTAAAAAAAAAAAAGATATAATATTATTGTAAATTCCTACGCTGAAAAAAAAAGAGAGATTTGTGTCTAACTTAAGCATTCTATAGAACAATTTACTGATGCATTTATACCCTTTATCAGCGCAATCAATACACGTTTATCTTTATAATCCCTCGTTGTTTAATAAACCCTATTTCTCTGAGATACAGAAGCGGATCCTAAATGATAGAATAATTTAAAAAGTGCTTTAGGAAGTTCTCAATTTACTGAAGGCAGAATCTGAACGTCTGTTTTTTTTGCTTTCTTTCTGGATGTTAGGTAATCCAGACCCTTTTTTTTGTAAAACCTTCTAATCTCATAAAGAGACCCTCTTGGAGGGAGATAATCGGCCCATAGATGTGAAAAATAAATAAATAAAGTCAGTGTGCAAACAACAAATAACCGGCGTTTTTAAAACTGGAAGTCAAATTAGCAACAGGAAAAAAGCAACTCTGATCAACCCAATTTGCCTACAGTGCAGGCAGTCCTCGACTTACAGCAGTTCACTTAGTGAGCGTTCAAAGTTACAACGGCACGGAAAAAAGGGACTTATGACCATTTTTCACACTTACGACCATTTTCGGCATCCCCATGGCATTTACGACGGTCAAAGCGTCCCGGGGTTAGGTGATCGCCTTTGGCGACCTTCTGACAAGCAAAATCAATGGAGAAACCAGGTTCACTTAACTAATTTAACAACTGTGGGGATCCACTTAACAAACCTGGGCAAGGAAACTTGTAAAAGGGGGGCAAAACTCACTTGACCAATGTCTCACTTAGCAACCTAAATTCTGGGCTCATGAGTCGAAGACTATCTGTGCTTCCTTTGGAGAAGTAAATGGACCCCCACCCAAAGAATTTTCATGAGCCTTCATCTTGCTTTTCCACCCCATAATATTCTCAGGACAAAAGATAGGGAGAAATGTTTCTTTTTTTCAAACTTGGGAATGTTTAAGACAGGGGTAGGCAACCTTGGCTCTTTTATGACTCGTGGACTTCAACTCCCAGAATTCCTGAGCCAGCCATGCTGAGGAGAAAGGGAGAGGTTTCCATGCTGAGCCATGCTGGCTCAGGAATTCTGGGAGTTGAAGTCCACGAGTCATAAAAGAGCCAAGGT